>NC_091959.1:4671133-4693633 GCF_031021105.1 Erythrolamprus reginae | reverse complement strand
CCACTGTAACCTAATCCAAACTTCCATCATTCCAAATACAGTAAATCCTTAATGACTCCATAGCCCACCAGGGGGCAGTAGCAGCTTGAAAATAGCTTCTTCGCGGAGGCTACGTAAAGAATGGGGAACTAAACTCGCCCACCTTTTTGCAAACACTTATCTCCCCGCCCCCCCAAGGGGAATTCAATGCCTTGCTTGTCTGTCACCCCTGGGAGACGCTTCCGCCAGGCCAGGCGCTGCCCGAGCTGAGCTGCAGCTCCACAGCTGCTGGTTTGTGCAAGGAGGCGCTTTCGGTATCGCTCCGAAGCGCCTTCCTGTCTCTCGCAGTTGTTATGCACGGAGCATTTCTCACAGTAGCGGTGTGCGAGCAAGAGGCAGGAAACGGAGAGGGTGCTGAGCTCGAGCTGCCTTCGGGCCAATGACCGCACTGGGCGGGGTCAAGGCCACCAGTTCAGGTGGGGAGGGGGGGGGGAGTTTTGAAGCTGGCACATTATGTCCCCAAAAGGGGGGACATGATCGAAACATTTAAATATATTAAAGGGTTAAATAAGGTCCAGGAGGGAAGTGTTTTTAATAGGAAAGTGAACACAAGAACAAGGGGACACAATCTGAAGTTAGTTGGGGGAATGATCAAAGGCAACATGAGAAAATATTATTTTACTGAAAGAGTAGTAGATCCTTGGAACAAACTTCTAGCAGACGTGGTTGGTAAATCCACACTAACTGAATTTAAACATGCCTGGGATAAACATATATCCATTGTAAGATAAAATACAGAAAATAGTATAAGGGCAGACTAGATGGACCATGAGGTCTTTTTCTGCCGTCAGACTTCTATGTTTCTATGTTTCTATTATGTAGCTCGACTTTTTCCACCACCCCAACTCAGAGGTGGTGGGATAGCAGCGTTCCAACATCCCATTAAATCCAACAGGCATTTCTAAAAATTATTTTCTCTATCACACAACACCAGGACGAGGGGCCCCTCCCTAAAGCTCATAGGTAAGAAAGTGGGGACAAATCAAGGGAAATATTTCTTCACCCAGAGGGTCCTTGGTTGATGGAATTCCCTTCCAGAAAAGGTCGTGACAGCTGTCAGCCTGGAGAGCTTCAAGGCAGGATTAGACAGATTCATGGATGCCAAGTGTATCAGTGGTTATTGAAACGGATGTCCATGTGCCGCCTCTATGTTGGTTGAGGCAGGCAGGGTTCCCTTGAGTACCATTTGTTGAGGGTCAAGTGAAAGGGAGGGTCTTAGAAACATAGAAACATAGAAAACTGACGGCAGAAAAAGACCTCATGGTCCATCTAGTCTGCCCTTATACTATTTTCTGTATTTTACCTTAGGATGGATATACAGTGGAACCCCGACATAAGAGCTGCTCTACTTAAGAGCAACTCGAGATAAGAGCTGGGAGGGGAGAGATATTTTTGTTCTACTTACAAGCCCAAATTCGAGATACAAGCGCCAAGGAGCTGTCTCCTGAAGCCAAACGCTAACTTCCGCGTTCGGCTTCAGGAGACAGCTGCGAAGCGGCGCGCGTGTTTTAAAAGGTTGCAGCCGGCCTGGGGGGCTCGGGGGGGTGCTTGCAGCTTTCTTTCTTGCTCTTTTTCTTTCTCTCTTTTACCTTCCCTTCCTCTATTTCTTCTTTTCTTTCTCCTTCCCACCTTCTTCCCTCCCTCCCTCCCTTCACTCATTCCTCTCTTACTCTCCCCTTTCATAAGTTTCCTTGCTTCCTTCCTCTGTTCCTGTCCCTTCCCCCTTTCTTTCTTTCTTTCTTTCTTTCTTGCTCTTTTTCTTTCTCTCTTTTACCTTCCGTTCCTCTATTTCTTCTTTTCTTTCTCCTTCCCACCTTCTTCCCTCCCTCCCTCCCTTCACTCATTCCTCTCTTACTCTCCCCTTTCATAAGTTTCCTTGCTTCCTTCCTCTGTTCCTGTCCCTTCCCTCTTTCCTTCCTTCCTTCCCACCCTCCGTCCATTCATTCACCCATTCCTCTCTTGATCGCTTAAAGCCGGTCCCTGATGCAAAAAGGGTTGGGGACCTCTGTCCTACAGGATTGGGTGGCAGAGAAGTTGAACATATGTAAATTTAAAAGTTTAAGAAAGTTTACAAGTTAAGTGAAAGAAACTTCATTATTCATTTATATGTACATGTACATTTCTTCATTAAAAACATGTCTTTCTGCATAATTTAGACTAACTTTGTGAGTTTTTTGAGGGCTGGAACCAATTAAAATTATTTACATTAATTCCTATGGGGAAAAGTCGTTCGAGATAAGAGCTGCTCGACTTAAGAGCCCAGGTCCGGAACGAATTAAACTCGTATCTCGAGGTACCACTGTATGTTTATCCCAGGCATGTTTAAATTCAGTTACTGTGGATTTATCTACCACGTCTGCTGGAAGTTTGTTCCAAGGATCTACTACTCTTTCAGTAAAATAATATTTTCTCACGTTGCTTTTGATCTTTCCCCCAACTAACTTCAGATTGTGTCCCCTTGTTCTTGTGTTCACTTTCCTATTAAAAACACTTCCCTCCTGGACCTTATTTAACCCTTTAACATATTTAAATGTTTCGATCATGTCCCCCCTTTTCCTTCTGTCCTCCAGACTATACAGATGGAGTTCATGAAGTCTTGCCTTCTCTTTCTGCTCAAGATCCCTATGGACAATGGGTGGGCCACTGTGTGACACAGAATGCTGGACTCGATGGGCTTTGGCCCGATTCCACATGGCTCTTCTTATGTTCTAATTATTCATATTAGTTAAATAAGGTTCAGGAGGGAAGTGCTTTTAATAGGAAAGTGAACCCAAGAACAAGGGGGCACAATCCGTGGTGAGTTGGGGGGAAAGATCAGAAGCAACGGGAGAAAATATTATTTGGCTGAAAGAGCAGTAGATGCTTGGAACAAACTTCCAGCAGGATGGTTTCCTCCAAGGTCCCTTCCCCGCTCCGTTATGCTGAGCCCACCCGGCGACGCAGCCCAGTTCTCCCACGCCAACCGGGGCTCAGCCTCACCTCCACGAGCTGCATGAGGTTCTCGAAGTAGACCTCTTCGTCGATGCTCAGCTTGCTAGAGGAGTAGATGATGCGGTAATGCTCCACTTTGCCTTCGCAGCTGACGCAGAGCGTGTAATCGCCGGGGTAGTTGGTGCTCTCGCGCACCAGGAAGAGGCCCGTTTCCGGAGGGTAGAGCAGCCGCTCCGCTTGCTCCCGCGTGATCTTCCCGTGGAACCAGCTGAGGAGGGAGAGGGGGCGGGAAAAGAGACCAAGAGGACGGTCAGAATGTCCCGGCGCTGGCCCCAATGAGGACTAGAAACTCATTTCATTGAATAAAGTCCCACCATCTGGACCATCAGACCAGAATACCTTTGGAACCGTCTTCTGCTGCACGAATACCAGCGACCTATAAGGTCCCACAGAGTCGGCCTTCTCCGGGTCCTGTCGACTAACCAATGTCTGGCAGGCCCCAGGGGAAGAGCCTTCTCTGTGGTGGCCCCAGTCCTCTGGAATCAGCTCCCCCCAGAGATTCGTACCTCCTATGGGAAAAATGGCTTCTACTGACAAACGTTTCTACTTAAGAACCTGGTCACGGAACGAATTAAGTTCCTAAGTAGAGGTACCACTGTATTGGGTTTTAGTATTGTTTTATATCATTGGCTCTTATACATTGTATTTTTGTGTCTATTTTAATCTGAGCTGCCCTGAGTCTGTGGAAAAGAGCGGCATAGAAATCTAATTATATTAAATAATATAATATAAATTATACATGGGTATGGCTAGCTGATGAGGCCAAAATAAGGCCGAAATAGATCTATCCTAGTCTCCCTTAATTTTCAAATTCAGCAAAAAAACAAAAAAACACATATAGATAGAATTGTCGGCTATCAATAAAAAATTAACTGCCTTGGAAATGGCCCTGGGTTGGGCCGAGAGGCAAAAAAAGGAGCTGTGATGTTCCTTCAATACAGCAGGGTGATTCGACACAAAAATATGTAACCCTTCCCTGGTGCAGAGCTGAAAGGATTGGATACTGTAGCCTAGAGGATAATTCTCTGCCTTACAAGGCAAAGGTTGCAGGTCCAAGTCCCAGTGGGTATGGCTAGCTGATGAGGCCAAAATAAGGCCGAAATAGATCTACCCTAGGCAAGCTATGTGGCTTGTGAGCATTTATTTACATTTATTTATACAGTATTTGATTTCTAATTTCCCAAAGGATTTGGCCGAGAGGGGCTATGAAATGGCAAGTGGGACGTAATACGTACGGCATTAGGCTAAGCTTGATTCCAGGTTTCATCCCTTCGCGCTTCTGAACGTAGTTAGCTGGGATGATCCCCTCGCGGCCCACTTTGTTTTTGGCTTTGTACCAGTTGGGGTCCTGGAAGAGGGGAAACCAAGGTTAGCAAGACCCTCCCCCAAACTCCCAGGAAGGTTTTATGGGTCGTCAAGAAAACCAGAGACCCTCAACCTCCTTCCATTTAATGCCCCATTTCTCCAGGGCCACAATCGTGTCCCCTTCCCCATCCTGGAGAGAAAAGAACTGTTGCGGGAAACCACATTGTGGGAAGGGCCCAAAGGGCCTTCTTCGTGGTGGCTCCCTCCCTTTGGAACATCCTCCCCTTGAAGATTAGGCCGGTCCCCACTTTTTATTTCCCTTTGCAAACCCAGGAAGACCTGGTTCTGTGGACGGGCCTGTGGAACCCCGAGCGAGAATGGAGCCCGTCAAGTGGCTTCTTGGATTGTGTGTTTGGAGGTGGGTGCATGGGTTTAAAAGAGGAGGGAAAAAAAGAAAGGAAGGAAGGAAGAGAGAGAGAGAGAGAAAGAAAGAAAGAAAGAAAGAGGAGAAAGGAATGAATGAATTAATAAAGGAAGGAAGGTGTCAAAAAGAGTGAGTGGGTAGAGAAGAAAAAGGAAGGAAGGAAGAAAAAGAAAGAGGAGGAAGGGTGAGAGAGAGAGAGAGAAAGAAAGAAAGAAAGAAAGAAAGAAAGAAAAAAGAAAGAGAAAGAAAGAAGGAAGGAAGGAAGGAAGGAAAAAAGAAAGACAGAAAGACAGAAAAGACAGAAAGAAAGAAAGAAAGAAAGAAAGAAAGAAAGAAAGAAAGAAAGAAAGAAAGAGTACGGTAGTTATTCCTAGCATATAGAGATGATAAAACAGGCACTGGATTTGACCCAGTAGCTTACATTTAAAAGGAAGGCTGAATAATATTCATGGTTAATTAAGTTCCTTCCCTCTCTCTGGAGAAAGAGAGAGAAGCCACAGAGGAACACTTTCCGAATCCGGCTTTGCCTTCTAGGATGCTCCCAGTCAAGCATCTTCTAGAACAAGGGTCTCCAATCTTGCCAACTTTTAAACCTATGCCAACTTTAACGCTCTCCAACCTTGGCAACTTTAAGACTTGTGGACTTCCAACTCCCAGAATTCCTCAGTCAGCCGAGGAATTCTGAAATCCACAAGTCTTAAAGTTGCCAAATTTGGAGACCCCTCTTCTAGAAGATCTGTCCTCTGGGCCAACCCAACCCTCCACAAGACATTTGGGGGGCTCCACCTTTCTTCCCCCCTTTACCTAGGAGAGAGACATTGATGCAACATTTGGTGTACAGCCACTACGCAATTTCTCAAGAAGCAAACACTGGAGCCAGGATGATCACCCGGAACATCTCGAGATGATACTTTCCCAGCCGCGCCAGGAAGACCCCTCCCGGAAGATTTGCAAGGTAAGCTAAGGGTTAAGCGCTTTCTCTTCCTCCGCGATGAAGTCACTGACTCATTAAAAGCTCCCCGTACATCAGTCTTGCGCCAAATCTGATTTGAGATGCAGCTGGCTGACTTGTCTTTTCCTTAATATCTCTTGTCGCCATCGCGGTTGAATTGCAAGGCACGAAGCGCAAACGCGGAGAAGAGGGAGCCGGTTGGGGGGATGTGAGAGGAGGAGGTGGTGACGCAAACCTTTTCATTACATCGATCGGGAATGGCGAACCTTTGGCACCTGTGCCGTCACCGGCTGCTCACCTGGTTTCTGCCCAGCATATGCAAACGGGCCAGCTGGGCCAAAAACGGCCCCCAAACTGCCCACAAAGCAGGAATGTCCATCCCACACATTTATGCGCATCTCAGTTTGAGCACTGGGTGCCGAAAAGGCAGGGAGGTAGATAGAAGACACAGATAGAGACAGGTGATAAGATAGATAAGACAGACAGATGATAGATAGATTACATAGGTAGGTAGATAAATAATAGCTAGAATGAATAGATAGAATAGATAGAGAGAGGGAGGGAGGGAGAGAGAGGGAGATAGAGAGAGGAAGGGAGAGAGAGAGAGATGGCATATGAGAGATATAGATAGATAGATAGATAGATAGATAGATAGATAGATAGATAGATAGATGGATGGATGGATGGATGGATGGATGGATGGATGGATAGATAAGATAGATTACATAGGTAGGTAGATAAATAATAGCTAGAATGAATAGATAGAATAGAGAGAGAGAGGGAGGGAGGGAGAGAGAGGGAGAGAGAGAGAGAGGAAGGGAGAGAGAGAGAGATGGCATATGAGAGATATAGATAGATAGATAGATAGATAGATAGATAGATAGATGGATGGATGGATGGATGGATGGATGGATGGATGGATGGATGGATGGATGGATGGATGGATAGATAAGATAGATTACATAGGTAGGTAGATAAATAATAGCTAGAATGAATAGATAGAATAGAGAGAGAGGGAGAGAGAGAGGGAGGGAGAGAGGGTGGGAGAGAGAGAGAGAGAGGAGAGGGAGAGAGAGAGATGGCATATGAGAGATATAGATAGATAGATAGATAGATAGATAGATAGATAGATAGATAGATAGATAGATAGATTACATAGGTAGGTAGATAAATAATAGCTAGAATGAATAGGAGAGAATAGAGAGAGAGGGAGAGAGAGAGGGAGGGAGGGAGGGAGGGTGGGAGAGAGAGAGAGAGATGGCATATGAGAGATATAGATAGATAGATAGATAGATAGATAGATAGATAGATAGATAGATAGATTACATAGGTAGGTAGATAAATAATAGCTAGAATGAATAGATAGAATAGAGAGAGAGGGAGAGAGAGAGGGAGGGAGGGAGGGAGGGTGGAGAGAGAGAGAGAGATGGCATATGAGAGATATAGATAGATAGATAGATAGATAGATAGATAGATAGATAGATAGATAGATAGATAAGATAGATAGATTACATAGGTAGGTAGATAAATAATAGCTAGAATGAATAGATAGAATAGAGAGAGAGGGAGAGAGAGAGGGAGGGAGAGAGGGTGGGAGAGAGAGAGAGAGAGGAAGGGAGAGAGAGAGATGGCATATGAGAGATATAGATAGATAGATAGATAGATAGATAGATAGATAGATAGATGATAGATAATGAGAAAGAGAAAGAGAAAGAGAGAAAAAATGTAATGATAGAGATAGAAAGGAGAGAGGGAAGAAAGAAAGGAAGGAAAGAAAATATATGATAGAGAGATAGAGGGAGAGAAGAGAGAAGATGAGAAAGAGAGAGAAAATATACATGATAGAGACAGAGAAGAAAGAAAAAAGAGAGGATGAGAGAGAGAGAGAGAATATAGATGATAGAGAAGAGAGAGAAAGAGGAGTCAGTGAGACAGACAGACTTTGTTTCTGTAAATTGGAGCAACCTGTCCCTTTTAGCAGTTCGTCACGCAACCAGGACGACAGCACGACGCTATGCACAAGGTGACCCTTTCACACAGTGACGCCTTTGGCCCAACGACATCCTAAGACCCCTGTGGCCCTTTGGGGTAGACCCCTGACACCTGTCACGGCCCCCCAGTGCAAACCCCAAAACCTCAAGAGCCGCGTTTGGCACCCGGAGGTCAGCGAGCCAGCACCGGGGGTGGCGTTGCCGGTGCCCTTGTTGCCCACTCAATCTCCACCTGTCCGTCTGTGGGCATATGGCTGGGCCCGGCGCGGGAGGAAGGACGGTTACCTTGGTGACGGAGATGATGGTGAGCACATCTCCTTTGCTGAAGGAGAGATCTTGATCAGCTGTGCCGTGAAAATTATACTTGGCGATACATTCTGTGCCGGAAGGCCAGGCAGCCTTTTAGGATAGAACAAGGACATGGTTAAACATTTGGATCCTGCAGTTTTCCATCTACAAATAGAATTCGCACCGGAAATTCTCCTCTAACTCTACTAAGAGCATTAAATAAAAACGGTGGGAGGTCTGAAGCCTAAAACTTATCAGCAAAGACTTCATGAACTCCATCTGTAGAGTCTGGAGGACAGAAGGAAAAGGGGGGAAACGATCAAAACATTTAAATATGTTAAAGGATTAAATAAGGTCCAGGAGGGAAGTGTTTTTAATAGGAAAGAGAACCCAAGAACAAGGGGACACAATCTGAGGTTAGTTGGAGGAAAGATCAAAAGCAACGTGAGAAAATATTATTTTACTGAAAAAGTAGTAGATGCTTGGAACAAACTTCCAGCAGACGTGGTTGGTCAAGCCACAGTCACTGAATTTAAACATGCTTGGGATAAACGTATATCCGTCCTAAGATAAAATACAGGAAACAGTATAAGGGCGGACTAGATGGACCATGAAGTCTTTTTCTGCTGTCAATCTCCTATGGGGCGGCATACAAATCTAATCAATTATAATTATTATTATGTTTCTCAATACTCATACTTCATATCACCACAGCGGCTAGGATCCCCTTTGCCGAGTTTTGGAAAGATTCGGGAACACGTCCCACCCCCTTGCCCAACTGTTATTTTGGGCTGAATAATGGCTGTTAAAATGAGGATTAATAATAATAATAATAATAATAATAATAATATAATAATAATAATAATAATAATAATAATATTATTATAATAATAATAACAACAAAAACAAAAACAACAGCAACAAAAACAACAATAAGAACAACAACAATAATAATAATATATTAGATTTGTATACTACCCCTCTCTGAAAACTACCTGGGTCGCAGTATTTTCTTAAGCAGGGCAACTTAAAAGATGGGCAGACTTCAACTCCCAGAATCCTTTCAGCCAGCTCTGTTCACTGGGGAATTCTGGGTATTGAAGTCCACTCGTCTTCAAGTCACCAAATTTAAGGCAGATGGGCTACTTGTTACTTGATGACCTATATTTTTTAACAGGGGGGGGACTCCGAACGTGTCTAGCAAGGAAATCACATGATCCCTCACTGAGCTGTAGTTCCTTCCCCTTTTTTTGCTTTATTAAAATAGCCCGTCTTCTGTATCGTTCTTTAAAAAACAGAAGAACTATATTGTAGTCCAGTGCTTCCCAACCTTGGCAACTTGAAGATATCTGGACTTCAACTCCCAGAATTCCCCAGCCAGCAAATGCTGGCTGGGGAATTCTGGGAGTTGAAGTCCAAATATCTTCAAGTTGCCACGGTTGGGAAGCACCGTCTGATATGCAAGACAAAAAAAACAAAATTGATGTATGAAAGGAAGATATGATAGAACTGTGATGTTTTTCCTCTTTCTGGTTTTAAGTATGCAGAGTTGTAAGATGGTGTGGTTACCGTATTTTTCGGAGTATAAGACGCTCCTTAGTTTTGGGGGAGGAAAATGGGGAAAAGAATCTGCTCACCAGATATACATCTGGTCAGCATCCTTAGTCTGGTCAGCTTCAGCACATTATTTTATCCCCTGGTTAAGGGCTTAAAAAAATTATTCTGAAAGAGTAACAATGAAAGAGTTTGCAAGCCTGTAAGAGCTGGGAACATCGTTAGCACCTGGTTAAGGGCTGGAAAGAAACTTACTCAGAGCAAGTTAGAGTAATGAAAAAAACCCTGCAAAGACTTAGGGCGTGGAAAACATTCTTCTTTGCAGAGAGTAAGAATGAAAGAGCCTGCAAGGTAAGAGCTGGGAACATCATTAGCACCAGGTTAGGACTGGGAAGAAACTTACTCAGAGCAAATTAGAGTAATGAAAAAAACCCTGCAAAGACTTAGGGCTTGGAAAACATTCTTCGCAGAGAGTAACAATGAAAGAGCCTGCAAGGTAAGAGCTGGGAAGATAATTAGCAGCTAATTAGGACTGATAAAAAAGCTACGTTCAGACTATAAGACACACCCTAATTATCACCCTCTTTTAGGGAGGAAAAATGTGCATCTTATACACTGAAAAATACGGTATATGTGTGTGTTTATGTGTAGAATAGAATTGGCCAAGTGTGATGGGACACACAAGGAATTTGTCTTTGGTGCATATGCTCTCAGTGTACGTAAAAGAAAATACACATTTGTTAAGAATCATGATACAACACTTAATGATAATAGGAGTCAAATAAGCAACGAGGAAGCAATCAATATTAATTAAAAATCTTAAGGATGCAAGCAACAAGTCACACAGTCATAAGTGGGAGGAGATGAGTGATAGGACTGATGGGGGAAAAAGCTAGGAGTAACAGTAGTGCAGACTTAGTAAATAGTTTGACAGCGTTGAGGGAATTATTTGCTTAGCAGAGTGATGGAGTAATTAATAAAAATTAGTTTTAAAAAAGAATGTGTGAAACTGAAATAAAATATAGGGGTTTGTTTTTTCCCTCTTTTGTTGCTTACCTGCGTTCCTGACATTTTCTCGGGGGCTTCCGGGGACTGGTTCTCATAAGTAGGGCACGTCACTTGGTACCATGAGACCTAAAACAAGAAAGATCTTTTCAAGACCACGTTTTTGCAGAAATCAGGCACCTACCATCACCTGTGGTGGACATGCCCAAAAGCAAAAAAGCAAAAAGAATTGGGCAAAAATGCGTATCTGGTTAGGAAAAAAAAGTTATAAGATAGAAACATAGAAACATAGAAGACTGACGGCAGAAAAAGACCTCATGGTCCATCTAGTCTGCCCTTATACTATTTTCTGTGTTTTATCTTACAATGGATATATGTTTATCCCAGGCATGTTTAAATTCAGTTACTGTGGATTTACCAACCACATCTGCTGGAAGTTTGTTCCAAGCATCTACTACTCTTTCAGTGAAATAATATTTTCTCATGTTGCTTTTGATCTTTCCCCCAACTAACTTCAGATTGTGTCCCCTTGTTCTTGGGTTCACTTTCCTATTAAAAACACTTCCCTCCTGGACCTTATTTAACCCTTTCACATATTTAAATGTTTCAATCATGTCCCCCCTTTTCCTTCTGTCCTCCAGACTATACAGATGGAGTTCATGAAGTCTTTCCTGATACGTTTTATGCTTAAGACCTTCCACCATTCTTGTAGCCCGTCTTTGGACCCGTTCAATTTTGTCAATATCTTTTTGTAGGTGAGGTCTCCAGAACTGAACACAGTATTCCAAATGTTGTCTCACCAGCGCTCTATATAGCGGGATCATAATCTCCCTCTTCCTGCTTGTTATACCTCTAGCTATGCAGCCAAGCATCCTACTTGCTTTCCCTACCGCCCGACTGCACTGTTCACCCATTTTGAGACTGTCAGAAATCACTCCCCCTAAATCCTTCTCTTCTGAAGTTTTTGCTAACACAGAACTGCCAATACAATACTCAGATTTAGGATTCCTTTTCCCCAAGTGCATTATTTTACATTTGGAAACATTACACTGCAGTTTCCATTGCTTTGACCATTTATCTAGTACTGTAAAGCTAAATCATTTGCCATATTACAGACGCCTCCAGGAATGTCAACTCTATTGCACAGTTTAGAGTCATCGGCAAATTGATTTTAAGCCATTAATGTTTTAAATAGCTTTTTTTAAAGCAATTATCTTTGTTAGGCATAGTACCAGAAAAAAATAGGACAAAGGGAATGTATATTTGATATTGCATGTTTTACCACGGCAAGAATTGTATTTGCACAATACTGGAAAAACGAGGAAACACTTACGGAAGAAGAGATAATTTGAAAAAAATATTGGACTGTGCAGTAATGGAAAGATTAAACACTGAAGTTAAAAAGAAAAAAAAAGGAATATTTCAGAACTTGGGACTTGTTTTTATCAATGGTTGGACAACAGAGGTAGAAATTAAGAATTTAAGAAGTATTACTATGTAAAGGAATGGACTCAAATAGTATACTGTTCACCAAGCACACATTGAATGTAAAAAGAAAACATATATTAAACTTGTGTGTGTTTGTGTGTATATTTCTGTCACAACTAACCTCCCCAAAGATATCTAAACAAGAACTGGGACTTACTTTCTGCTCTAATTTTAATAAAATCAGGGATTCCACCAACCAATTTATTTCCTCTTTTGAAAAACAAGATAAAGAAACAACTAAAGAGTTCACATTTACATTTTTTTTCTTTCCTTCCTTCCTTCCTACTTTTCCCCCTCTCTTCCTTTCTATATAGCGGGACATTATGATCCCACTATATAGAGCGCTGGTCAGACCACATTTGGAATACTGTGTTCAGTTCTGGAGACCTCACCTACAAAAAGATATTGACAAAATTGAACGGGTCCAAAGACGGGCTACAAGAATGGTGGAAGGTCTTAAGCATAAAACGTATCAGGAAAGACTTCATGAACTCCATCTGTATAGTCTGGAGGACAGAAGGAAAAGGGGGGACATGATCGAAACATTTAAATATATTAAAGGGTTAAATAAGGCCCAGGAGGGAAGTGTTTTTAATAGGAAAGTGAACACAACAACAAGGGGACACAATCTGAGGTTAGTTGGGAGAAAGATCAGAAGCAACATGAGAAAATATTATTTTACTGAAAGAGTAGTAGATCCTTGGAACAAACTTCCAGCAGACGTGGTTGGTAAATCCACAGTCACTGAATTTAAACATGCCTGGGATAAACATAGATCCATCCTAAGATAAAATACAGAAAATAGTATAAGGGCAGACGAGATGAACCATGAGGTCTTTTTCTGCCATCAGTCTTCTATGTTTCTATGTTTTCCAACCCCTCCTTTTTTCCTTCTTTCTCTTTCTCCTACTATTTTCTTCCTTCCTTCCTTTCCCGCACCTTCCTTTTCTCTTTTCTTCCAACCTTCCTTTTTTCTTTCTTTTCCTTTCCTTTTCTGTGAGACAGAAAGAAAAGAGAGAAAAAGAGAGAAAAGAAAAAAGAGAGAGAGAGAAAAGAAAAAGAGAGAGAGAAAGAAAAAAGAGAGAGAGGAAGAGAGAGAGGGGGGAGGGAAGGAAGGAAGGAAAGAAAGAAAAAAGGAAGAAAGAGAGAGAGGAAAAGAAAAAAGATGTAGAGAGAAAGAGAGAAAAAGAAGAGAGGGAAACAAAGAAGGAAAGAAAGAAAGAAAGAAAGAAAGAAAGAAAGAAAGAAAGAAACTTCCCATGAAAACTCTCCGCTCTTCTTTAAGGACGATAGCCAACATGGGCACAGCAGACCCTGAGCTAGTGGGGTGATGGGGCATTAAGAGACTTTCCCAAGCCATTATGTGAATCCTGCTCCTCCCATTGACTTCGACTGTTGGGAACTGGCTGGGAATTCTGGGAGTTGAAGTCCACCCAGTTGCCCAGGCTGGGAGCCAGAGCGATGGCTGAGCTGGCTGAGACCGGCATCAGCCGCGCTTGCCTTGCCCTCCCCCACCTCCCCCTCCTTCCTGTATTCAACCCTTGGCCGCCCCAACGGCAGCACCAGGAAGTGGCCTGGCCTCCCCAGAGACCCAACGTTTGCCCTGACAGAGCTAAGTTTAGCAGCCCCTCATTCCGATCTCACAGCGGAGCCCCGGCAGCCGTCCCGTCCTAAGAACCAGGGTTGGAGGTCTTGACTTCGAGGGACTCACGGCAGAAAGCTTGGCTGGGCTAGAGACAGAAGCTGCTTGGCAGAGAGACCCGGCATAAGCCCCCCCAAGCCCTTGCTGTAGGGCAGCAATGTGGGGCAAAGCATCCATCCCTTCATCCTCTATATCTCCTTCCTTCTCTCCCTCCCTCTCCATCCATCCCTCCATCCTCTATATCTCCTTCCTTCTCTCCCTCCCTCTCCATCCATCCCTCCATCCTCTATATCTCCTTCCTTCTCTCCCTCCCTCTCCATCCATCCCTCCATCCTCTATATCTCCTTCCTTCCTTCTCTCCCTCCCTCTCCATCCATCCATCCTCTTTATCTCCCTCTCCATCCATCCACTATATCTCCCTCCCTCACCATCCCTCTATTCATCCATCCTCTATACCATCCATTCTCTGTATCTCCCTCTCCATCCATCCACTATATCTCTCCATCCATCCATCCACTATATCTCTCCATTCATCCATCCATCCTCTATATCTCCCCCCCTCTCCATCCTTCTATTCATCCATCCTCTATACCAGTGTTTTTCAACCAGTGTGCCGTGGAACACTAGTGTGCCGTGGAACATGGTCAGGTGCGCCGCAAGAGGGGAGAAAGAGAGAGAAAGAGAAAGAAAGCAAGAGAAAGAGAAAGAGTGAGAGAAAGAAAGAAACAGAGAGAGATAAAGAAAGCAAGAGAGAGAGAAAAAAGTGTGAGAGAGAGAAAGCAAGAGAGAACAGGGGGAGAGAAAGAGAGAGAAAGAAAGCAAGAGAGAGAGAGAAAGAAAGCAAGAGAGAAAAAAGCAAGAGAGAAAGAGAAAGAAAGAGAGAGAGAAAGAAAGAGAGAGAGAGCGTGTGTGTGTGAGAGAGAGAAAGAAAGCAAGAGAGAGAGAAAGAGAGAAAGAAAGCAAGAGAGTGAGAGAAAGAAAGAGAGAGAGAAGGAGAGAGAGAAATGAGAGAAAAAAGGGGAGAAAAAAAGAGAAATGAGAAAATGATTGAGGCAGAGAATGAGAGGAAAGAGAGAGAAACAAAAGAGAGAAGTGACTCTTGATTTAAAGCATATGATAAAAAGCACCCAAAGAATAAGAGAGAGAAAAAACCCAGCCCTCACCTGTTTTTGGAAATGATTTAAGAGTGTGTATACAAACACACAAGGGGGGGATAATATGCATAATACAGTATATACTGTCTTAGAGTGTCAATTTGGTTGGTGGTGTGCCCCAGGATTTTGTAAATGTAAAAAATGTGCCGCAGCTCAAAGAAGGTTGAAAATCACTGCTCTATACCATCCATCCTCTATATCTCTCTCTCCATCCATCCATCCATCCATCCACTATATCCCCCTCCCTCTCCATTCATCCATTCTCTAGTCTATACCATTCATCCATTTTTTATATCTCCCTCCCCAGCCATCTATCCATCCATCCCCTATATCTCCCTCCCTCCTTCTCTCCCTCTCCATCCATCCATCCATCATCTATATCTCCCTCCTTTCCTCCCTCCCTCCCTCCCTTTACCCCAAGCAAACAAAAAATAATAATAATTTCATCTTGGTCTATAATTACTACTTATGCTTGGGTGAACATGTGTGTCGCTGTGGGTGTCTAGTTCTCTTTGTTTCAGCTTCCTGTGCCTTTTTTAAAATCCGTAATTTTAATATTCTCACTTTGTTCTTAATTCCGTCTTATCTTTGTTTTTATTTAACTTTTGATCTTGGTAATATAAATTCCGGGAGTCCCTTACGTAGGAGGAGCAGTGTACAAAATGTGATCAATATTTTAATTTTAAGATGAATTGGAAAAATAACAGGGCGGTTGGCTCAATAGAAGAAGGGGAGAAAAAATGAGATTTTCCTTGAAAAAGGTCTCAACACCCCGTAGAACAGTGGGAATTAGCCCCTCATGATATAAAAGGCAACTTGAGAGTGTTCCCCTTATTACAGGTGATAATGTGGTTGTTAAACTTGCTTCTTTGTTTTTAATAAGAATTGTTCTTATTTTTAACATGATTGTTTTACATAATCATTGTTTTTATATCTATCTATCTATCTATCTATCTATCTATCTATCTACATATCAATCTATCTATCTACCTACCTACCTTTCTATCAATCTATCAATCTTTCTATCTATCTATCTACCTACCTACCTACCTTCCTACCTACCAATCTATCTACCAATCTATCTACCAATCTATCTATCTATCTACCTACCTACCTACCTACCTACCAATCTATCAATCTTTCTATCAATCTTTCTATCTATCTATCTATCTATCTATCTATCTATCTATCTACATATCAATCTATCTATCTACCTACCTACCTTTCTATCAATCTATCAATCTTTCTATCTTTCTATCTATCTACCTACCTACCTTCCTTCCTACCTACCAATCTATCAATCAATCTATCTACCCACCTACCTACCAATCTATCAATCTTTCTATCAATCTTTCTTTCTATCTATCTATCTATCTATCTATCTATCTATCTACCTACCTACCTTTCTATCTATCCATCTATCCATCTATCTACCTACCTACCTACCTTTCTATCAATCTATCAATCTTTCTATCAATCTATTTATCTATCTATCTACCTACCTACCTTTCTATCTATCTATCTATCTATCTATCTATCTATCTATCTATCTATCTATCTATCTATCTACCTACCTACCTTTCTATCAATCTATCAATCTTTCTATCTATCAATCAATCTATCTACCTACCTACCTTTCTATCTATCCATCTATCCATCTACCTACCTACCTACCTACCTACCTAAGGTAATTAGTGCCTATATAAAAATATACAGAACGTAAGAAAACAAATACACAATTCCACACACTAGATACAAATACAGTACTCAATATTAGGTCGCTTGATAGTGATAGTCAACAATATGGTTTATAACAAATAAATATACGTACGTAGTGAAAGAATATATTAATTGATGATAAGCAAATAACTATCTAGAACACCACTGAAACTGAATGCTTTATAAGTTGTTTACGTTTATATGCTGATCTGTTTTTTTTTGTATGATGTTTGTTTAAATTGTTTTTCTTTTCTTTCTATTTTTATATGTAGAAACTTAATACGATTATTTTTTTTAAAAATTGGGGGGGAGGTAAAATCTCAAGAGCCATGCTATAAATCAGCTGTAACACAACTGCCACTAGATGGCGATGTCAGCGAAACACTGGCATTTTGGGCGGTCTCCTTGCTGCCACCCAGTGGGTGTTTGGAACATTGCAGCCCAAAAAACAGAGGAAGCAGGCAAGGCTCAAGCCCACTGGGAGGAACGCAGGTTCTCCAGCATCGGTCCGTGAACAAAGCCCAGCTTTGTTTCCTGGTCCTTGCAGATGGATGAGGTCATCTATCTCAGCTAAGGGACAAAAAAGGCGTAGGTGGCCTTGCAAAGCTCAGCAGAAACGCCAGCAAAGGCTCAAAGTGGGCCCAGGGGTGGGGGAGGCAGAGCCTTGATTGATTGGTCCCTTGGAGACCATCGTCCCTCCTCCCAAAACCCTCTCAGCCAATCTAAAGTCAGTTTTATCTATCCGACATCTTGCAGGGTTGAGGAATTCTGGGAGTTGAAGTTCACAGGTTGCAAAGTTGCCAAGGTTGGAGACGGCACTGAGTCAACTTTTATCAGTCTTTGGTAACAGAGTTGACAGAGTTGGAAGGAACCTTTGGAGGTCATCTAGTCTAGGGGTAGGCAAAATTGGCTCTTCTATGACTTGTGGACTTCAACTCCCAGAATTCCTGAGCCAATCATGCTAGAATTCTGGGAGTTGAAGTCCACATGTCGTAGAAGAGCCAACTTTGCCTACCCCTGATTATAGTCCAACCCCCTGCCCCCAGCTGAGGAATTCTGGGAGTTGTAGTTCATACGTCAAGTTGCCAAGGTTGGAGACACCCCCTCTGAGTCATTCCCATCACAACCTTTATCAGTCTTTTGTAACAGGTAACAGAGTTGGAAGGGACCTTGGAGGTCATCTAGTCCAACCCCCAACTCACGCACGAGACCTCTACTAGGGATACCTTTCTGATCAACAAGCTCAGTGTCTTAGCCACCGAGCCACCTAGTCTGGGCTCCCGGATGTTATCCAGGCAACTGGTGTTCCTGTTTGAAATGGGCAAACCATGCTTCTAGACCTCAAGACAAAGGAAGAAGGTCTGAAGGCCACGCCTTCTGAAACAAAGAAGATTGACAGCAGAAAAAGACCTCCTGGTCCATCTAGTCTGCCCTTATACTATTTCCTGTATTTTATCTTAGGATGGATCTATGTTTATCCCAGGCATGTTTCAATTCAGTGACTGTGGATTTATCTACCCCGTCTGCTGGAAGTTTGTTCCAAGCATCTACTACTCTTTCGGTAAAATAATATTTTCTCACGTGGCTTCTGATCTTTCCCCCAACTAACCTCAGATTGTGGCCCCTTGTTCTTGTGTTCACTTCCCTATTAAAAACACTTCCCTCCTGAACCTTATTTAACCCTTGAACATATTTAAATATGTTTCAATCATGTCCCCCTTTTCCCTTCTGTCCTCCAGACTAGAGTCACATTGAGCTCATGAAGTCTTTCCTGATAAGTTTTATGCTTAAGACCTTCCACCATTCTTGTAGCCCGTCTTTGGACCCGTTCAATTTTATCAACATCTTTTTGTAGGTGAGGTCTCCAGAACTGGACACAGTACTCCAAATGGGGTCTCACCAGCGCTCTATACAGCGGGATCACAATCTCCCTCTTCCTGCTTGTTATACCTCTAGCTATGCAGCCAAGCATCCTACTTGCTTTCCCTACCTTCTGACCACACTGTTCACCCATTTGGAGACTAAATCCTTCTCTTCTGAAGTTCTTGCTAACACAGAACTGCCAATACAATACTCAGATTGAGGATTCCTTTTCCCCAAGTGCATTATTTTACATTTGGAAACCTTAAACTGCAGTTTCCATTGTTTTGACCACTTTATCTAGTAAGGCTAAATCATTTGCCCTATTACAGACGCCTCCAGGAATTATCAACCCTATTGCACCCTTTTTGTAGGTAAGGTCTCCAGAACTGAACACTATTGTCCTACTATAGATTATTGCTCTCGTATTATGGGTCTCTCGCCAAGCAGCATCCTTCCTCAACATTAGCAAGTTGAAGACATTTATTTATTTATTTATTACTTAGATTTGTATGCCGCCCCTCTCCGAAGACTCGGGGCGGCTCACAACATGTAAAAACAAATCATAAGCAATCAGACAAATTTAAAATATTTAAATATTTTAAAAACCCCATATGCTAACAGTCACACACACAGACATACCATGCATAAATCAAACGTGCCCAGGGGGAGATGTTTCAGTTCCCCCATGCCTGACGGCAAAGGTGGGTTTTAAGGAGTTTACGGAAGGCAGGAAGAGTAGGGGCAGTTCTAATCTCCGGGGGGAGTTGGTTCCAGAGGGCCGGGGCCGCCACAGAGAAGGCTCTTCCCCTGGGGCCCGCCAACCGACATTGTGGACTTTAGTTCCCAGAATCCCCTTGCTCCAGATTTTATTTATTTATTTATTTATTTATTTATTTATTTATTTATTTATTTATTTATTTATTTATTTATTTATTTATTTATTTATTTATTTATTTATTTATTTATTTATTTATTTATTTATTTATTAGATTTGTATGCCGCCCCTCTCCGTAGACTCGGGGCTGCTCACAACACAATAAAAAACAATTTATAACAAATCTAGTAATTTACAATATAAAATATTAAAAACCCCATTATTAAACAGACATACACACAAGCATACCATACATACATTGTATAGGCCCGGAGGAGATACCTCAGTTTCCCCATGCCTGATGACAAAGGGGGGGTTTTAAGGAGTTTGCGAAAGGCGAGGAGGGTAAGGGCAGTTCTAATCTCTGGGGGGAGCTGGTTCCACAGAGTCGGGGCCGCCACAGAGAAGGCTCTTCCCCTGGGGCCCACCAACCGACATTGTTTAGTTGACGGGACCCGGAGAAGGCCCACTCTGTGGCACCTAATCGGTCGCTGGGATTACAGATGCTTTGCAACGGCCATTCTCAACATTAGCACCATGCCATTTCGCCTTTTACGAATCTCTCTGCCAGGTGAAGCGTTTGGAGAAACAATAAGTCACTCAAAAACCCAGGAGAGACCAAAGCCGACATGAAATCGTTCAGCAAATTAATATTTTAATGCTCATCTGTTGCATTAGCTTCAATCCTGGCCGCAGACGTCCTTCGATCGGGACATTTTGAACCACAGGAATAAAACAGAAACAATCAACGCAGAACAGAACAGAGCAAACTTCTCCTTCTGGTCATAATTTAGGGGGAGGCAGGAAAGTAGAACAGCTCTTGAGCCGAGCGAGCGTAAAGGTCCTTCGCTCATTTATAGCACAGAGTGGCCGCCACAGGACCGAGGTTTCCTGACCCAGCAGAGCGAAAATACCGAAGAAAAAAAACACAATGCATATAAGGTAGCACTGCAGGGTTAAAGGAAGGAGCAGCAGGCAAGGAAATTGTTTTTAAAAAGGGATATGTCTTGTTTACAAATTTAGAACTAATAATTGATTGTTATGTTTTGTATCCAGGGAGGGAGGGAGAGAAGGAAGGAAGGAAAGAAGGAAAGAGAGGGAGGAGGAAGGGAGAGGAAGGAAGGAAGGATGAGATGGATAGAGGGAGGGAAATGAAGGAAGGAAGGAAGGAAGGAGGGAAGGAAGGGAAGGAAGGGAGGGAGGGAGAGAGTGGGAGGGAGGAAGATGGAGGGAGATGAAGGAAGGAGGAAAGGAGATGATAGAGAGAGGGAAAGGAAGGAAGGAAATAAAGGGAGGGAGGAGTGAGAGAGAGGGAGATGGAGGGAGATGAAAGAAGGAAGGAAAGAAGGAAAGAAGGAGGAAGGGAGATGGAGGGAGGGAGAGGAAGGAAGGAGAAGGGAGGGAGATGGACGGAGATGGAGCAAGGAAGGAAGGAAAAGAGATGAAGGGAGGGAGAGAGGGAGGGAGGAAGGAAGGAAGGAAAATGGACAGAAAGGAAGGAAGGGACAAGGGAGGCAGGCAGGCAAGAAAGAACAAAAGAACGAAAGGAAGAAAGAGAAAGGAAGAAAATACGACA
Organism: Erythrolamprus reginae; assembly: GCF_031021105.1. Lineage (NCBI taxonomy): Eukaryota > Metazoa > Chordata > Lepidosauria > Squamata > Dipsadidae > Erythrolamprus > Erythrolamprus reginae. The sequence goes on along the minus strand of NC_091959.1, from coordinate 4,672,768 downwards.
AAGGAGACCAGGAAGAAGAAAGGAAGAAGGAAGCAAGATGGAGAGAAAGAAGGAAGGAGGGAGGGGCGGAGCTGGACCACATCCAAGATACAGTATATGCAAACTCTCAAGCTCATTGCTTCCTCCCCCCCTAGGAACCTTTTCCCCCCAACCCTTCGGGATTCAGCTCCGATTGCCTCTTGCCAAGCCCTGCGCCCACGCAGCTCTGCCCAGGCCAGGGACTCCGGAGGGGCTAATGCTGCCTCCGCCCACTCCCCTCTCGGCCATGGGGGGGGGCTCACACAGAGAGGCACAGAAGCTCAGCTGCCGCTCACGCCCACCAGCGCACAGCCGGCCTTCCGCGCGCCCTGAACTTTACACCTCCGAGCACCCGGCAGAGCCCTCCGTTCCCACGCTTGGCATTCACGCTCCAGCACGGGAAAAATTAGACTCTTCATTCAAACTCTCTCGCTTGCTGGTGCATTCAAACCCTCCGGATGGAGAAAAGCCGGCTTGGGTTTTGCATGGGGATGGAGAGGCAGGAATTTGGGGGCGGGGTGGGTGGGGGGATGACAAGAGCTGATATATACAGAATTCTTTGGGTTCAGGAAGCCAAGACATCCCACGCCTTATCAATCCATCACTCAAAATACAGCTGGAAGGGACCTTAGAGATCATCTATCCAGTCCCACTGCTCAAGCAGGAGACCTAGACCATTTTCAAATTGGTGCTTGTTCAGTCTTGTCTTAAAAACCTCCCGTGATCAATCAATCAATCAATCATCCAATCAATCAAAATAGAGCTGGAAGGGACCTTGGAGATCATCTAGTCCAGCCCTCTGTGTAAGCAGGAGACCTAGACAATTTCAAATTGGTGCTTGTTCAGTCTTGTCTTAAAAACCTCCCGTGATCAATCAATCAATCAATCAATCAACCAACCAATCAATCAAAATAGAGCTGGAAGGGACCTTGGAGATCATCTAGTCCAGCCCTCTGTGTAAGCAGGAGACCTAGACAATTTCAAATTGGTGCTTGTTCAGTCTTGTCTTAAAAACCTCCCGTGATCAATCAATCAATCAATCAACCAATCAATCAAAATAGAGCTGGAAGGGACCTTGGAGATCATCTAGTCCAGCCCTCTGTGTAAGCAGGAGACCTAGACAATTTCAAATTGGTGCTTGTTCAGTCTTGTCTTAAAAAACTCCAATGATTGATCGATCGATCAATCAATCAATCAATCAATCAAAATAGAGATGGAAGGGACCTTGGAGGTCATCTAGTCCAGCCCCCCTGCTCAAGCAGGAGACCCAATACCATTTCAGACAAGTGGCTGTCCAGTCTCTTCTTAAAAACCTCCAGCGATGAAGCGCCCACAACTTCTGGTGGCAAGCTGTTCCACGGGTTAATAACTGTCCTCACCGTTAGGAAGTTTCTCCTTCATTCCAGGTTCCCTCTCTCCTTGATTAGTTTATTATATCATTATATTATATTATATTATATTATATTATACTATATTATATTATACAGTATTATATTGTTATGTCATGTTATATTATATCTTTCTTTCTTTCTTTCTTTTTTCTAATGTATATGCCCCTCACCTTCTCAAGGACTTATGACTGATCCTCACACTTACAACCACACCCACAGTCACATG
>NC_091959.1:4661133-4666133 GCF_031021105.1 Erythrolamprus reginae | reverse complement strand
GGAGGTCTTTTTCTGCCGTCAATCTTCTATGTTTCTATATCCACCCTAAGATAAAATACTGGAAATAGTATAGGGACAGACTAGATGGACCAGGAGGTCTTTTTCTGCTGTCAATCTTCTATGTTTCTATATCCACCCTAAGATAAAATATAGGAAATAGTATAGGGACAGACTAGATGGACCAGGAGGTCTTTTTCTGCCGTCAATCTTCTATGTTTCTATATCCACCCTAAGATAAAATACTGGAAATAGTATAAGGGCAGACTAGATGGACCAGGAGGTCTTTTTCTGCTGTCAATCTTCTATGTTTCTATATCCACCCTAAGATAAAATACTGGAAATAGTATAAGGGCAGACTAGATGGACCAGGAGGTCTTTTTCTGCCGTCAATCTTCTATGTTTCTATATCCATCCTAAGATAAAATATAGGAAATAGTATAAGGGCAGATTGATGGACCAGAAGGTCTTTTTCTGCTGTCAATCTTCTATGTTTCTAACCTTGATGTCCAGAGACAAAAGGAGAATTTGAGACCCAGGAGAGAAGATCCAGGAAAACCTCCTAAGAATCCAGCAAGAATTTCTTCATTCTGTCTGTATTGAATCACCACACAGGAGGAGCCACAACAACAAAACAGAACTGAAAAAACATCCAGTTTCAACATTTTTCGACCTGCCGAAGCATGAGTCAAACACGGGATATTAAACCCACCTGGATTGTCCAGTTCCATTTTTTTTTTTTTTTTTTTTGCAACAGCTCTCCTTACCAACTGGACTCAGAAAAAGGCCTTCCCGATCTCTGTTTCTCAATAAGTTAGCAACTTTTAAGATAGGTGGACCCTCTGAGTCCGGGGAGAGGGGCGGCATACAAATCTAATAAATTATTATTATTATTATTATTATTATTATTATTATTACTATTATTATTATTTAATAGGAAAGTGAACACAAGAACAAGGGGCCACAATCTGAAGTTAGTTGGGGGAAAGATCAAAAGCAACGTGAGAAAATATTATTTGACTGAAAGAGTAGTAGATCCTTGGAACAAACTTCCAGCAGACATGGTTGGTAAATCCAGTAACTGAATTTAAACATGCCTGGGATAAACATATATCCATTGTAAGATAAAATACAGGAAATAGTATAAGGGCAGACTAGATGGACCATGAGGTCTTTTTCTGCCGTCAGTCTTCTATGTTTCTATGTTGTTGTTTTTAATTATTATTATTATTATTATTATTATTATTATTATTATTATAGGAAAGTGAACACAAGAACAAGGGGACACAATCTGAAGTTAGTTGGGGGAAAGATCAAAAGCAACGTGAGAAAATATTATTTGACTGAAAGACTAGTAGATCCTTGGAACAAACTTCCAGCAGACATGGTTGGTAAATCCACAGTAACCGAATTTAAACATGCCTGGGATAAACATATATCCATTGTAAGATAAAATACAGGAAATAGTATAAGGGCAGACTAGATGGATCCTGAGGTCTTTTTCTGCCGTCAGTCTTCTATTATTATTATTATTATTATTATTATTATTATTATTATTATTATTATTATCATTATTATTACTTCAGCTCCCAGGATTAACAAACACACACCGATAATCCTCAACTTACAACAGTTCATTTAGTGAGCAAAGTTACAAGGACACTGAAAAATGTGACTTATGACCGTTTCTCAGTTACGACATTTGCAGCCTTCTCGTGATTGAATGAATTCAATCTAAAAACACACCCTTATCTAAAACATCTCCAGAACCCTCCTGCTAAGGCGGCATGTGTGAAACAGGAAGCGACCTGTGTTATTTATTTATTTTTTAAAAATGCAACATCAGCAGTTGTGTGTCTGGGTGTGTGTGTGAAAAAGAGATTTTCAAGATGCAATACAGGACCACTGATGCTTGTTCATTAATTCCAACAATTCCATGGGTGAGTGCACGTAGTTTGATGTTGCATATCGTTAAAAGAGTTTGTGCATTTTAATCTTGTCATCTTGAGATTCAGGGCTTCGCACAACGTTACAAATGCCACAATATGTAAAGAATTGCAATATGTAAATCTCATCGCTGCACGGCCCCCACGCCCGTCTTCAGAGCTTTGCGAAAGACCAGGAGGGAGGGGGCGGTACGTATCTCTGGAGGGAGTTCGTTCCGGAGGGCCGGGGCCACCACAGAGAAGGCTCTTCCCCTAAGTCACTAGGGGGATGGCCACTAAACAGGTAGCTTGTAAGCCAAGGCTTGCTTCCAGAAGTTGCAAATGCTGAAAGTTTTTAAGAAGATGTTGAATAACCATTTTGTCTGAAGCGATGTAGGGTTTCCTGTCTAAGCAGGGGGTTGGGCTAGAAGACCTCTAAGGTCCTTTCCATTCTATTCTACATTCTAATATTCTATTCAATGCAATGCAATCCATATTCTATTCTATTCCATTTCCTATCCTATTCTACATTCCAATATTCTATTGTATTCTATTCTATCCAATGCAATTCAATCCAATGCAATCCATATTCTATCTTCCATTCCATTCCAATATTCTATTCTATCCAATTCAATGCAATCCCTATTCTATTTTCCATTCCATTCAATTCCATTCCCTATTCTATTCTATCCAATGCAACCTATATTCTATTTCCCATTCCATTCCCGATTCTATTCTTTATTCTATTCTATCCAATGCAATCCATATTCTATTTTCCATTCAATTCAATTCCATTCCCTATTCTATTCTATCCAATGCAATGCAACCTATATTCTATTTTCCATTCCATTCCCAATTCTATTCTCTATTCTATTCTATTCTATCCAATGCAATGCCTATTCTATTTTCCATTCAATTCCATTCCCTATTCTATTCTATCCAATGCAATGCAATCCTTATTCTATTTTCCATTCCATTCCCCTATTCTATTCCCTATTATATCCAATGCAATGCAATCCACATTCTATTTTCCATTCTATTCCCTATTCTATTCTATCCAATGCAACCTATATTCTATTTCCCATTCCATTCCCGATTCTATTCTTTATTCTATTCTATCCAATGCAATCCATATTCTATTTTCCATTCAATTCAATTCCATTCCCTATTCTATTCTATCCAATGCAATGCAACCTATATTCTATTTTCCATTCCATTCCCAATTCTATTCTCTATTCTATTCTATTCTATCCAATGCAATGCCTATTCTATTTTCCATTCAATTCCATTCCCTATTCTATTCTATCCAATGCAATGCAATCCTTATTCTATTTTCCATTCCATTCCCTATTCTATTCCCTATTATATCCAATGCAATGCAATCCACATTCTATTTTCCATTCCATTCCCTATTCTATTCTATCCAATGCAATGCAATCCACATTGTATTCCTTCCCTCCTTCTATTTCCTTCTCTTCTGCCTGCAATCCTGTTTCTGCTCCTCCTCTGTCGGTTTCCAGAGCATCCTTTCTCCCCGTCCGTGCCCTCTGCCGGAAGCAAGCCCGTGTCTGTCCAGGCCTGCCTGCCGTCCATCTGGACAGCCGGTGCGGACAAGGCCCTGAATGGGCCCACAGACCCCGGTCCAGTTGCCTGCCATATGACTCCAGGATTGTGGGCGCAGTAGAAAAGGAAGCTGTCAACCCAGGGCCATCAATGGCTCTCTTGTCCTCCTACAACTGGGACTCCACACAGCTCCTGCCCAGCTGACTCTGCGGCCGAGTAAGCAGCGGCCGTCCACTCGCACTGGGGAAGGGGGCAGCCTCCCTCTCCCCCCACCACACACACACACACACACCAAGGGAAGACTTCTCTGCACAGCCTCAAAACCAGTTATCCCATCTCTCCTCCAGTCGGGTAGCATCTTCATATACACTGCTCAAAAAAATAAAGGCAACACTCAAAGAACACATCCTAGATCTGAATGAATGAAATATTCTCACCAAATATTCCATTTGCACAACAGCAGGTGAAATTTATTTATTTATTCATTCATTCATTCATTCATTCATTCATTCATTCATTCATTCATTCATTCATTTATTCGATTTGTATGCCGCCCCTCTCCGTAGACTCGGGGCGGCTCACAATACAATAAAACAGTTCATGACAAATCTAATAATTTACTATTTAAAATATTTTAAAAACCCCATTATTAAGCAGACATGCATACAAACATACCATACATAAATTATATAGGCCCGGGGGAGATATCTCAGTTCCCCCATGCCTGACGACAAAGGTGGGTTTTGAGAAGTTTACGACAGGCAAGGAGGGTAGGGGCAGTTCTAATCTCTGGGGGGAGAGCTGGTTCCAGAGAGTCGGGGCCGCCACAGAGAAGGCTCTTCCCCTGGGGCCCGCCAACCGACATTGTTTAGTTGACGGGACCCGGAGAAGGCCCACTCTGTGGGACCTAATCGGTCGCTGGATTCGTGCAACAGAAGGTGGTCTCAGAGATATTCTGGAAATGGATTGTCCATCATAGAAACGTAGAAGATTGACGGCAGAAAAAGACCTCATGGTCCCTCTAGTCTGCCTCTTATACTATTTCCTGTATTTTATCTTAGGATGGATGGATGTTTATCCCAGGCATGTTTAAATTCAGTTACTGTGGATTTACCAACCACGTCTGCTGCAAGTTTGTTCCAAGCATCTACTACTCTTTCAGTAAAATAATATTTTCTCACGTTGCTTCTGATCTTTCCCCCAACTAACTTCAGATTGTGTCCCCTTGTTCTTGTGTTCACTTTCCTATTGAAAACACTCCCCTCCTGAACCTTATTTAACATCAGTGTTGCTTCCTAAGTGGACAGTTTCATTTCACAGAAGTTTGATTGACTTGGAGTTCTATTGCGTTAAGTGTTAGAAACATAGAAACACAGAAACATAGAAGACTGACGGCAGAAAAAGACCTCATGGTCCATCCAGTCTGCCCTTATACTATTTCCTGTATTTTATCTTACAATGGATATATGTTTATCCCAGGTATGTTTAAATTCAGTGACTGTGGATTTACCGACC
>NC_091959.1:4531752-4660933 GCF_031021105.1 Erythrolamprus reginae | reverse complement strand
GAGGCCATAGAGGGGGGTCATGTTCACTGTCACCCCGTCAGGGACGCTGAATTCCAGGTCTTGGAGCAAAATGGCCAAGAAAAGGAAGAGTTCCCTTCGAGCGATGGGCTCCCCGATGCACCGACGTTTCCCCAGACCGAAGAGCAGGACTTTCTCCCGTTCATCCGGGTTGATTTCTTTCCCCTCGGCGCTGAGAAAACGCTCGGGAGCGAAGGCGGAGGGATCCTTCCAGAGATTCCTGCAACGAGAACGCAAGGATTGAAGCCAACAGGGCAAAAATCTGGGTTTTCTGGCTTCAGTTCACACATCCCAGATCAAGATCAAGTGAGACAGAGTGGTACTTACGAACTTCATTCGTTCCGTGACAGGGAGAAGCCTCTTTGGGGCCTCTCTAGGAATCTCATGGGAGGAAGCAGGGCAGAAAAGGCAGGGAGAAGCCTCCATGGGGCCTCTCTAGGAATCTCCTGCAAGGAAACAGGGCCTCCACCCTCCCTGTGGTTTCCCCAATCGCATGCCTTATTTGCTTTTACATTGATTCCTATGGGAAAAATGGCTTCTTCTTACAAACCTTTCTACTTAAGAACCTGGTCACGGAACGAATGATAAATCAATAAATCAACGAATGAATATATCAACGAATGAATATATCAATGAATGAATAAATCAATAAATCAATAAATCAACGAATGAATATATCAACAAATGAATAAATCAATAAATCAATGAATGAATATATCAACGAATGAATAAATGAATAAATGAATAAATCAATGAATGAATATATCAACGAATGAATAAATCAATAAATAAATGGCTCACATGTCTGGAGAGATGGTGTTGCATGCCCCTTCTGCCACATGTACCATAGGTTCACCATCACAGGTATAGGGTCTCCTGCTTAAGCAGGGGGGTTGGACTAGAAGACCTCCCAGGTCCCTTCTAATTCTGTTATTTTTGTTATTTCTGTTATTCCATGAGAACTCACTACTTACTCATCATGGTTGACTTGCCACTGGTTGATAAAGACGCAGAGGTCCTTGGGAACGAAGTAGCCCTTGAAGACGGTGTCTCTGGTGGTGCTGAAAAGGAAACAAGAAAATTAATATATATCCCAGTAAGGGAGTGGCTAGTCTCCCTTAATTTTAAAATTTCAGCAAAAAACATGCGATACATGCAGAATATAGTTGTCGGCTATGAATAAATTAACTGCCTTGAAATGGCCCTGGGTTGGGCCTAGAGGCAAAAAGGAGCTGTGACGTTCCTTCAATATACCAGGGTGATCCGACATAAAAAACATATAGCCCCTCCCTGGTACAGAGCTGAAGGGATCAGGTCTGGTGGCTCAGCTGTTAATTCTCTGCCTTATAAGGCAGAAACTGCCAGATCAAATCCCAGTAAGGGTGTGGCTAGCTGATGAGGCCAGAACAAGGCCGAAATGGTGCCATCCTAGTCTCCCTTAATTTTAAAATTTCAGCAAAAAACATGTGATATATATATTCAAAGACAACAAAGAGTCGGCCTGGCTGGGTGTGTGGTGTGGGGGGGGGGGGAAGTAAAATTATTATTATTTTATTATTATTATTTATTAGATTTGTATGCCGCCCCTCTCTGGAGACTCGGAGCGGCTCACAACACAAAAATCAATGTGACCAATCCAATATATTAAAAGACATCTAAAAGCGCCATTTTTGTAGCCCGTCTTTGGACCCGTTCAATTTTGTCAATCTCTTTTTGTAGGCGAGGTCTCCAGAACTGGACACAGTATTATTCCAAATGGGGTCTCACCAGCGCTCTATACAGCGGGATCACAATCTCCCTCTACCTGCTTGTTATACCTCTAGCTATGCAGTCAAGCATCCTACTTGCTTTTCCTACCGCCTGGCCGCACTGTTCCCCCCAAAATTTTCTTTTTTGGAATTTGGGACTTACCAATGGGGAAGTGCGAAGGGCACGAAGGTAGAATGCCTGAAGACTTCCAGGATGAAGGCTTCTGTATAGGGGAGCAGGGAGCGATCGGACAATCGCGGCTTCCGTTCTCTGCCAATGGTAACATCTGGACGGCAGGGACGACCAAAAAAAAATAAAAGATTTATTTTTATTTATTTTTTTATTTATTCATTTGTCCAATACACAAATACATAGGAAGAAAAATTGACATGTGGTAATATGTATAAGGGTAAAAGTGAACTTAGAGGAGAGGATATACGAAACGAAGAGAATATATATGATAAGTGAGAGAAAGGAAAGACAATTGGACAGGGGACGAAAGGCACACCAGTGCACTTATGGACGCCCCTTACTGGCCTCTTAGGAACCTGGAGAGGTCAATCGTGGAGAGTCTAAGGGAGAAGTGTTGGGGGTTAGGGGTTGACACTATTGAGTCCGGCAATGCGTTCCACGCTTCGATAACTCGATTGTTGAAATCATATTTTTTACAGTCAAGTTTGCAGCGGTCGGCATAGAAGTTGAACAAACAAACAAATAAACAAACAAACAAGGGGGAAAAATAACAACTCCTGGTTCCAGATTAGTTCTCCTGGCAGGAAAGGAAAAAAAGAACCCACCTATTTCTTCCCGGATCTTTTTCTGAATTTCGGGATAAGTGATGAGATACATCAGAGACCAGGACAAGCCCGTGGACACTGTGCTGAAACCTGTAACCACAACACACGTGCATAAAAAGAGGAAACGGCGGGACTGAAATAACTCCATCTCTCCTCCTGACTTACACCAGGGTGTGACCCCCAGAAGGGCTTTTTCCAGATGCTTCCATGGATTTCTTTTCCCCGGGAACAGAAGAATAAAATTGCTCAAGTTGTACATCTCCACCCCATGTCCAGTCAACGAAGCAGTGGAAGTGATGTGCCGGTGCCTGGAGGCTGTTGGGGCCTGGATGGGTGTCAACAAACTCAAGCTCAACCCAGACAAGACGGAGTGGCTGTGGGTCTTGCCTCCCAAGGACAATTCTATCTGTCCGTCCATTACCCTGGGGGGGGGGGGAATTATTGACCCCCTCAGAGAGGGTCCGCAACTTGGGCATCCTCCTCGATCCACAGCTCACATTAGAAAAACACCTTTCAGCTGTGGCGAGGGGGGCGTTTGCCCAGGTTCGCCTGGTGCGCCAGTTGCGGCCCTATTTGGACCGGGAGTCATTGCTCACAGTCACTCATGCCCTCATCACCTCGAGGTTCGACTACTGTAACGCTCTCTACATGGGGCGACCTTTGAAAAGTGTTCGGAAACTTCAGATCGTGCAGAATGCAGCTGCGAGAGCAATTATGGGCGTCTCTAAGTATGCCCATATCACTCCAACACTCCGCAGTCTGCATTGGTTGCCGATCAGTTTCCGGTCACAATTCAAAGTGTTGGTTATGACCTATAAAGCCCTTTATGGCACCGGACCAGAATATCTTCGGGACCGCCTCCTGCCGCACGAATCCCAGCAACCGGTTAGGTCCCACAGAGTTGGCCTTCTCCGGGTCCCGTCGACTAAACAATGCCGTCTGGCGAGACCCAGGGGAAGAGCCTTCTCTGTGAGGGCCCCGACCCTCTGGAACCAGCTCCCCCCTGAGATTAGGATTGCCCCCACCCTCCCTGCCTTTCGTAAACTCCTTAAGACCCACCTCTGCCGTCAGGCATGGGGGAACTAAAGCATTTTCCCCTTGCCCATGTTGTTTTGCTATTTGATTAATTGCCTGTGTGCCTGTTTTTATATATTTTGGGACTGTTTTATGAATTTATTCATTTTAAATTGTAATTAGATTGGTGGGTATTGGATTTGTTATTATGTACTGTTTTTTATTATTGTTGTGAGCCGCCCCGAGTTTGCGGAGAGGGGCGGCATATAAATCCAATAAATCTAATCTAATCTAATCTAATCTAATCAAGATCCATCAAATCAAACTACGTGGGGCTACCCCTACCATTCGTCCAGAATGCAGCCACGCGAGCAGTTATGGGCCTTCCAAGGTATACACATATTTCTCTAACACTCCGCGGACTGCATTGGCTGTCGATTGGTTTCTGGGCACAATTCAAAGTCTTGGTTATTGTTCTGGTCTCCGGCGAAGGCCTCTGATAATTGGAACAAAGGATTGCTAAATGCATATATTTGTAAAACACCACATAATCTTTACTTTTCTTTCCTTTGTTCCACACTGAATCATCTTGGCAGGCAGCGCTAATCTCTTACCTTAAACTTCGGTATGCAAGGCAACATCAAAATCATTAAAACATTCCACAAGTCATTCTAAGATTTATGGCTAGTCAGAGTTAGCCCAGAGTCATAAAAACTGCAATTAAAAGCACACAAGGTATAGCTTACATGTGAAAAAACCCCTCCATATTTCTTAATAGCAGATTGACGACTCAACTCTTCTTTTCCGCTGACACCTGGACGTGACGAATTAATTGCTTAATTAATTAACCCGTTCCTCTCCTTAATATTTCTTCCAGGACAGTTGCTCCGTTCGCCTCTGCAAGCATCTGAAATGAGGATTTACCCATCTAGCATCTGCTTCTCCTTCACTTGAATCTGAACCCATAGAAACGTCCTGTGGTTGGTCTCCTCCTCCTTCTGCCTCTAAATCAGGCCCTGTCACTATTTTATAACCACTTTCTGAATCAGAATCTGAAAAATCCCCAAACTGAATAGGAGTATACACAACAGTTATGACCTATAAAGCCCTACGTGGCATCGGACCAGATTACTTGCGGGACCGCCTTCTGCCGCACAAATCCCAGCGACCGATCAATTCCCGCAGAGTCAGCCTTCTCCAGGTCCCGTCAACTAGACAATGTTGCTTGGCGGGACCTAGGGAAAGAGCCTTCTCTGTGGAGGCCCCGGACCTCTGGAATCAGCTCCTCCCGGAGATTCGCACTGCTCCCACCCTCCTTGCCTTCTGTAAAAGTTTAAAGACCTGTCTGTGCCGCCAGGCTTGGGGCCATTAGACCTTCGTCCCCTGGCCGACAAGTATAGTATGTCTTGCTGTGTGAATGGGAATGAATGATTTTAAATGTTAGTAGAGTTTTTTTAAAGTTTTTTAGCTACATTAATTGGATATAATAATAATAATAATAATAATAATAATAATAATGATGATAATTTATTGGATTTGTATGCCGCCCCTCTCCGTAGACTTGGGGCGGCTAACAACAATGATAAAAACAACATGTAACAATCCAATAATAAAAACAACTAAAACCCCTTACTATAAAATCAAACATACACACAAGATATGTATACTGTATATTGTTTTTATATAGAAACATAGAAACATAGAAGTGTGACAGCAGAAAAAGACCTCATGGTCCATCTAGTCTGCCCTTATACTATTTTCTGTATTTTATCTTAGGATGGATATATGTTTATCCCAGGCATGCTTACATTCAGTTACTGTGGATTTATCTACCACGTCTGCTGGAAGTTTGTTCCAAGGATCTACTACTCTTTCAGTAAAATAATATTTTTTCATGCTGCTTTTGATCTTTCCCCCAACTAACTTCAGATTGTGTCCCCTTGTTCTTGTGTTCACTTTCCTATTAAAAACACTTCCCTCCTGGACCTTATTTAACCCTTTAATATATTTAAATGTTTCGATCATGTCCCCCCTTTTCCTTCTGTCCTCCAGACTATACAGATGGAGTTCATTAAGTCTTTCCTGATACGTTTTATGCTTAAGACCTTCCACCATTCTTGTAGCCCGTCTTTGGACCCGTTCAATTTGATCAATATCTTTTTGTAGGTGAGGTCTCCAGAACTGAACACAGTATTCCAAATGTGGTCTCACCAGCACTCTATATAGCGGGATCATAATCTCCCTCTTCCTGCTTGTTATACCTCTAGCTATGCAACCAAGCATCCTACCAACACTATGTTGTGAGCCTGCAATTCACTTTGGATTAGACCCTCAGATGAAGACCTTACCTGCCCCAAAAATATCATTGACCAGATTCACAATTTTCCCAGCGGGCAGCTGAGTTTTCATTTTGGCATCAACTTTCTGTTTTTGGCTTTCCTCGATGAGAGAATCGGTGATATCGCGAATGTGATCCTGAAAGGAAAGAAGATCAAGGAACGTTGCGTTGACTTTACAACAATACCACGGAAGAGGCGAGTTCAAGAACAACCAGACATTTTTATTAAAATAGGAAGCCCACCTTGAGAGAAATCGAAGACAATAACCTTTTTCATATAGAATCCCATGGGTGTTCCATCAGATTTTGGGTGGATTTTGTATTAGGAAAATAGCAAATGGAAAATAACTTTCATGAGTGTGTGTGTGTGTGTGTGTGTGTGTGTGAAATTATCAAATACCACAAATGTCAGAATTTGTAGACCTCTTAGAAAGGGGGAGAGGGTAATCGTATTCTTGTTTTCGTCGGCACCAATCAAACTAAATAAATCTCTTTTTTGTTTATCTAAAAAGAAAATCACACGCAAATTTATCTGGTCAAAAAGAAAAGCAAGAATAAAAGCTACATTTATGCAAGACTATATTAAAGCTACATTTATGCAAGACCATAGACTAAGGGCCAGTCTTGGAGTACCAGACTGGAGGATATATCATTCAGTCGCATCTCTATCCTGGTTAAAGGATTGGGTGACATTAAGAAACTGAAGAGTGTTTACTCTTGAGGGACACAACCTTCAATTCGGCTGGCACCATTATTTATTCCACCGCACAAAGAGTAAGGGGGAGAGGTCAACTGTAGGTAATCTAAGGTTAAAGGTTTTGGGGTTAGGAGTAGAAACCACAGAGTCAGGTAGCGCATTCCAGGTGTTGATTACTCTATTGCTGAAGTCGCATTTTTTGCAATCTAGTTTAGAGCTGGGGACATTTAGTTTAAATCTATTTGCTCAGCTTGGAGATTTCTCCCAACAACGTCTTACCTTCCTGAAGGTCTCGTAATGCTCCTTCACGTTCTTCTGCAGGAAGCAAGTAAATTGCTGGTTGTAGCTCTTAAACTTTTTAATCGCGCTGTTGGGAAGATACCGGAGAAGAGGGATGAAGGTGGATGGATTTCCCGAGCCGGTGGATTCCACAAACTGCTCGCTATTGGTCACAATGTTGACCAGTTCTTCGTCATCGTAATCGTAACGCTTGCCGAAACACATAGCCAAAACCACGTTGGCCACAGCGACCACCAAGTAGAGATAGGGATCCAGGCGGTTCTTGGCAAGCATGACCTCCAGGAGTTTCGCCTTCAGATGGTGGGCTTCCTTGGCGACGTGGTCTTCCAAAAGGCAGGTGGAGAAGGAGGTGAGGCTGGGTGAAGACGCGAAGGTCTTCAGGGCGTTTTGAGCCAGCTTGCGACGAGCGAACCAGACCGGTCCAGAATCTGTGCTGAACGCCATGCTTTGTCCGTCACTCACATGGCGGAAGATGTAAATGTCTGGACGTCCCTTGAAGTCTTCGCTGTGTCTTACGAGAGCTTCCTTGATGGTCTCGTAGCCACTCAGCACCAAGACTGGCATTGTCCCAATACGGATCATCATGACGTCTCCGTAGGTCTCCCTCATTCGAGTCAAACTGAGATGGACATTTTTGCCCACCTCCAGCATGTTGCCAATCAAAGGGTAGCCGCGTGGTCCAGGGATTCTTGGAGAGCCCTGGGAGGTCCGTTTTCGGAGGACGATGAAGAGGAGGCAGAAAACAACCAGGCCAATCAGGACCTCGGTAGCCGAAATCGAGGCCAGGATGCCCAGGAACCACATGGCAAACCTGGATGAAGCTTGACTGAAATTAAAGGAAAGATAAAGACAGTTTAATGTTTCCAAATGTAAAATAATGCACTTGGGGAAAAGGAATCCTCAATCTGAGTATTGCATTGGCAGTTCTGTGTTAGCAAAAACTTCAGAAGAGAAGGATTTAGGGGTAGTGATTTCTGACAGTCTCAAAATGGGTGAGCAGTGTGGTCGGGCAGTAGGAAAAGCAAGTAGGATGCTTGGCTGCATAGCTAGAGGTATAACAAGCAGGAAGAGGGAGATTGTGATCCCCTTATATAGAGCACTGGTGAGACCACATTTGGAATACTGTGTTCAGTTCTGGAGACCTCACCTACAAAAAGATATTGACAAAATTGAACGGGTCCAAAGATGGGCTACAAGAATGGTGGAAGGTCTTAAGCATAAAACGTATCAGGAAAGACGTAATGAACTCAATCTGTATAGTCTGGAGGACAGAAGGAAAAGGGGGGACATGATCGAAACATTTAAATATGTTAAAGGGTTAAATAAGGTCCAGGAGGGAAGTGTTTTTAATAGGAAAGTGAACACAAGAACAAGGGGACACAATCTGAAGTTAGTTGGGGGAAAGATCAAAAGCAACGGGAGAAAATATTATTTCACTGAAAGAGTAGTAGATGCTTGGAACAAACTTCCAGCAGACGTGGTTGGTAAATCCACAGTAACTGAATGTAAACATGCCTGGGATAAACATAGATCCATTGTAAGATAAAACACAGGAAATAGTATAAGGGCAGACTAGATGGACCATGAGGTCTTTTTCTGCCGTCAGTCTTCTATGTTTCTATGTTTCTAGAATTAGGGAAGGCGTAAATCAAGTAAATAAATGTATTTATTTAAAAATAAATCAACCAAAGCACCAGATAGCCAGATGAGGAGCGACAGTTGGACGCAGTCTCCTTCAACCTGGAAATGAGGAGGAACTTTCTGACGGTGAGAGCGATCAACCAGTGCCACGGTAGGCAAAGTTGGCTCTTCTATGAAGTTGGACTTCAACTCCCAGAATTCCTGAGCTAGGATGAGTGGTTCAAGAATTCTGGGAGTTGAAGTCCACAAGTCATAAAAGAGCCAACTTTGCCGATCTGTGAACCAGTCGAACAGTTTGCCTGCAGAGGTGGTGAACGTTCCGACACTAGAGACTTTCCAGAAAAGTTTGGACTGCTGTTGGACTAGTGTGATGACGTAGGATCTCCTGTACCATCAGGGAGTTGGAGTAGAGGACCTGCAAGGTCCCTTCTAACTAAAATAAGATAAGATAAAATAAAATATAAAATAAAATACGGAGTCTACAGAGAGGGGCAGCATACAAATCTAATAAATAAATAATAAATTTAAAAAATAAAAAAAAATAAAAAATATAATATAATAATAATATAATATAATATAATACAATATAATACAATACAATACAATACAATACATAACATAATAAAATAGTCCCTTCTAACTAAAGGTCCCTTCTAACTAAAATAAAATAAGATAAAATAAAATAAAATATAAAATAAAATACGGAGTCTACAGAGAGGGGCGGCATACAAATCTAATAAATAAAAAATATTTTAAAAATGAAATATAAAATATAAAATATAATATAATGTAATGTAACGTAACGTAACGTAACATAACATAACATAATAATATAACATAACGTAACATAATAAAATATAAAATAAAATAAAATAAAATATAAAATAAAATAAAATAAAATAAATCAGTACAGGGAATCGTTGATTTATGGGGCTTAGAATTTCCATTGCTGAGCAAAGTGGTTGTTAAGTGAGCCCAGCCCAATTATATAATCGTTCTTGCCACAACTGTTGAGCGATATCACTGCAGTTGTTAAATGAATCACAGGATTGTTAAGCAAATTTGGCTTCCCCTGTTGACTTTACTTTTCCCTTCTTTCTTTCCTTCCTTCCTTTCCCTCCTTCCTTCTTTCCTTCCTTCCCTTTCCTCCTTCCTTTCCTTGCTTCTTCCTTCCTTCCTTCCTTTCCTTCCTTCCTTGTTCTTTCCTTCCTTCCTTTCCTTCTTTCCTTCCTTCCTCCCTCCCTTCCTTTCCCTCCTTCCTTTCCTTCCTCCTTTCTTCCTTCCCTTCCCTTCCCTTCCTTCCTTCTTTCCTTCCTTCTTTCCTTCCTACCCTCACTCCTATCTCCCTTTCTCTTGTTTCCTCCCTTCCTTTCCTCCTCCTTCCTTCCTTCCTTCCCCCTCCCCTCCCTCCCTGCTTTGCATAATAAATACCTGGTAAAAATTAGGAAGAATAAGAACCAGGGATGAATGCAAACAAAGCCCACGAGTAAAAGTTCTCCTCCAAATGTCTTCACCTCCTTCTCTTGCCAGTCGCTGGATGCCTTATGAGAAGGTTTTTCTGTGCTCTCCTAGCGGGCAAATGATTATTTAACCCGTGAACCTTCCAAGTTCAGCTGGAGAAAATCCAAGGAAAATATTCTATCCCCGTGGCACTGGGCTAAAAACAGGTAATAAATAATGTGCTTCTTGATTACCAAGATCGTGCCAGATTTCGCTGGTAATGAAGGTCTGAAGTTCTCTTTTCCATTCAAACATTGTTTAAGCCTGGCTTATTGAATAAACTCCAGCTGGCTAGGTATGCATATTGCACACTACCTTAATCCGTAAACTCTTCTCTGGAGCTGAAAGCAAATAAATACATTTAATACATCAGTAAATAACTTGTCAACTCTTCAAAAGATAGACCAGACTTGGGACTACCCAAATCATGCTAACTAATACGTATCTTTATTACAGTACTATATTGTACTATACTGTACTGTACAGTACTGTACTGTACTGTACTATACTATACTATACTATACTATACTATACTATACTATACTATACTATACTATACTATACTATACTATAATATAATATAATATAATATACTATACTATAGAAACATAGAAACATAGAAGTCTGACGGCAGAAAAAGACCTCATGGTCCATCTAGTCTGCCCTTATACTATTTTCTGTATTTTATCTTAGGATGGATCTATGTTTATCCCAGGCATGTTTAAATTCAGTTACTGTGGATTTATCTACCACGTCTGCTGGGAGTTTGTTCCAAGGATCTACTACTCTTTCAGCAAAATAATATTTTCTCATGTTGCTTTTGATCTTTCCCCCAACTAACTTCAGATTGTGTCCCCTTGTTCTTGTGTTCACTTTCCTATTAAAAACACTTCCCTCCTGGACCTTATTTAACCCTTTAACATATTTAAACTATACTATACTATACTAACTGTACTATACTATATTATACTATACTATACTATACTATACTACTATACTATACTATACTATACTATACTATACTAACTACTATACTATACTATACTATACTATACTATACTAAACTATACTATACTATACTATACCGTATTATTATTATTATTATCTCAGTACAACACAGCAAACGAGATCACTATGCTGGATTTCGTATTTCATCACCAGTCGGGCGCTTCCCAAGCACCTAGGACTGCGTGATGTAGCGGCGAATTATGTTTGCCAATCCCAGTAAAGCGGCCTTTTGCAATTGACAGGTGGAGATTTTGTCAATTCCGATGGTTTTCAAATGTCCGCCGAGATCCTTTGGCCCTGCGCCCAGCGTGCCAAGTACCACTGGGACCACTTTCACGGGCTTATGCCAGAGTCGTTGCAGCTCGATTTTTAGATCTTCGTATTTCACAATTATTATTATTATTATTTGAATGAATGAATGAATGGATGGATGAATGGATGAATGGATGGATGGATGGATGGATGGATGGATTAGATAGATAGATAGATAGATAGATAGATAGATAGATAGATAGATAGATAGATAGATAGATACGATAGACAGACAGACAGACAGATAGACTGACAGACTGACAGACTGACAGACAGACAGACAGACAGACAGACAGACAGACAAACTAAAGTAAAAAATAAAAAAACCCATTTCTGATGAGCTCATCCTTGGTTGAAAAAGGACAAGATCTCCTGAACAGTTGGGATAAAATCAAGTTAAAGATTAGCCAACCTCGCGTGAGAAGCCCTAGCGATCAGCTTCGTGCCATGTTTCAGAGCCAAGAAGGAGAAAGAAAGAAAAAAAACAGAGATAAAGGGAAGAAAAGTTCACGCTATCTGAAATTGGGCTGTGAAGAACACCCCATAGGGGGAATTCGATTTTCCGAAGGGACCCACTGAATAACCAGAGCTTTTCAGAAGCTTCACTGAAGTCTCTCATCATCTCAATGTAACTTATTTCCATCTAGGGTTTTGCCCTCCTGAACCCAACTCCCCAGTTGGAGGAATGGAAACCCATCAAAAATATTGAAATCTATTTTTCATCATTGTTCTATGCTGTGATTTATTTCCCCCCCCAAATTTTTATTGACATGTAAAACAACAATACAATTCCGAATATGTTAAAAAACAACAGCAATGCAAACATACAAGTAAAGAGGCAAAGAAGGGTAAGGGGGAGGAAAGAAAAGAAAGAAGAAAAAGAAAAAAAGAAGAAAGAAGGGAAAGGACAGAGAGAGAGAGAAAGAAAAAAAGGAAAGAAAGAAAGAAAGAAAGAAAGCACACCACTATTTTCGTTGTTTACATTTCTGATCCTTGGAAAAGCAGACTGTACATACATCATTATTGCTTTATCTATATTGTCAACTATTTACGCTTTTACTACCTTATTTACTGATATCAAACATGTTGTGATTTATTTTATTGACCTGAATGAATAAGTCAATATTTTTTTGGCTAAGTTAGTGGTAATTTTAAATGCATCCCAACTAAACACCCACACAGCTATTGGCATGGATAAACTTGGCTGTTTCATACTGTTTTATACCTTGTTCCTATGCCATACACTTGACCAAGTAAATTGTGGCGACTTAATATAATTTTGCAACCACTGACCATGGGGAATCTGGTGTTTGGAAAGAAGAGCTATCAATAAATCCTAAAGACTTTCGATCAGGGGCTGTGCAACTTTAAGACTTGTGGACTTCAATCGCCAGAATTCTCCAGCGTGGGGGTGAAATTTAGCTGGTTCTGACAGGTTCTGGAGAACCTGGCAGCGGAAATTTTGAGTAAGTTCAGAGAACTGGTCAACCCCACATTTGGGAGTGGGATGGGAATTCCGTCCCCTGTCCTATTGTGTCTTCTATATCTCATATATCTTTTCTTCTGTTCCTATATCTTTTCTTCTATTCTTTCATTGATATGTTTTATTCCTATATCTTCTCTTCTATTCTTTCTCTGATATATTTCACTACAAGTATATCCTCTATTTGTGTATTGGACAAAATAAATAAATTAAATAAATAAATAAATTTTGCAGTATCCTTCCCATGCCATGCCCGCTACGCCACGCCCACCAAGCCACGCCACGCCCACCAAGCCATGCCACACCCACAAAGCCATGCCACACCCACAAAGCTACGCCACACCCATAGAACCGATACAGAAAAACATTGAATTTCACCCGTGGCTCCACAAACCTTAAAGTTGGCAGCTGAAGTCCTCAAGTCTTAAAAATTGCCAACGTTGGACACCCCTTAATTTAGATCCAATTGGGAAGCCGCAGAAGATATATTTAGGAGAAGGCAGTGGCTATCCATTTCTCTTCTGCTGCCAAAACGGAAACTCTACCTACATATTCGGGAATTCACCAGGAGATGAGCTTGGCTGGAAGCCGTTATCTTGTACAAATAGTAACCCCTACGTTTATTATCCTGAAGGCTCTCTGTTAAATCTTTTATCAACAAAGGAAATTCTAAGGCCGCCAGACAAAAGGGAGATGTCGAAAGTTGTTTTGAAGGAAGACGTCGTCAAATAATATTTATGTTCTATCTCCTGGAATGCTGGAAGAAGAAGAGCTAGTGAACCAATCTTCTTGGATCTCAGGAGGTTTAGCAATAGCATGTAGACTTATATACCGCTTCATAGAAACATAGAAACATAGAAGACTGACGGCAGAAAAAGACCTCATGGTCCATCTAGTCTGCCCTTATACTATTTCCTGTATTTTATCTTACAATGGATGGATGTTTATCCCAGGCATGTTTAAATTCAGTTACTGTGGATTTACCAACCATGTCTGCTGGAAGTTTGTTCCAAGGATCTACTACTCTTTCAGTGAAATAATATTTTCTCATGTTGCTTTTGATCTTTCCCCCAACTAACTTCAGATTGTGTCCCCTTGTTCTTGTGTTCACTTTCCTATTAAAAACACTTCCCTCCTGAACCTTATTTAACCCTTTAACATATTTAAATGTTTCCATCATATCCCCCCTTTTCCTTCTGTCCTCCAGACTAAACAGATGGAGTTCGTGAAGTCTTTCCTGATATGTTTTATGCTTAAGACCTTCCACCATTCTTGTAGCCTGTCTTTGGACCTGTTCAATTTTGTCCATATCTTTTTGTAGGTGAGGTCTCCAGAACTGAACACAGTATTATTCCAAATGTGGTCTCATCAGCACTCTATATAGCGGAATCATAATCTCCCTCTTCCTGCTTGTTATACCTCTAGCAATGCAGCCAAGCATTCTACTCGCTTGATGATCATGTGACCGGATGGGGGTGGTTTCAAGATCATGTGACTGGGTGGGAGTGGCTTGCCGGTCATGTTGCCAGATTTGGGGGGGGGGGTTTGCTGGTCATGTGACTGGGTGGGAGTGGCTGAAAAGTCACGTGACTGGGTGGGAGTGGCTTGCCAATCATGTGACTTGTTGGGACGCCCTTGCCGACCATGTGACCAGATGGGGATGGCTTGGAAGTCACGTGACCGGATGGGAGTGGCTTGAAGGTCATGTGACCAGGTGGGAGGTGGCTTAAAACTCATATAGCCGATTACAGTCGACCCCTTTTGGCACATTATGCAGCTGCGAGAGCAATCATGGGCTTCCCTAAATATGCCCATGTCACACCAACACTCCGCAGTCTGCATCGGTTGCCGATCAGTTTCCGGTCACAATTCAAAGTGTTGGTTATGATCTATAAAGCCCTTCATCGCACCGGGTCAGATTATCTCAGGGACTGCCTTCTGCCGCACGAATCCCAGTGACCAGTTAGGTCCCAAAGAGTGGGCCTTCTCCGGGTCCCGTCAACTAAACAATGTCGTTTGGTGGGGCCCAGGGGAAGAGCCTTCTCTGTGGGGGCCCCAGCCCTCTGGAACCAACTCCCCCCAGAGATTAGAATAGCCCCCACCCTCCTTGCCTTTCGTAAGCTCCTTAAAACCCACCTCTGCCGTCAGGTATGGGGGAATTAAGATAACCTTTCCCCCTAGGCTTCTACAATTTATGCATGGTGTGTTTGTATGTATGATTGGTTTTTATAACAAGGGTTTTTAGCTGTTGTAGTATTGGATTTTTTACATTCTATTTTTTGTCACTGTTGTTAGCCGCCCCGAGTCCATGGAGAGGGGCGGCATACAAATCCAATAAATAAATAAATAAATAAATAAATAAATAAATAAATAAATAAATAAATAAATAAATAAATAAATAAATAAATAAATAAATAAATAAATAAATAAATAAATAAATAAATAAATAAATAAATGAATGAATGAATGAATGAATGAATGAATAAATAAATTATTGGATTTGTATGCCGCCCCTCTCCGTAGACTCCGTAGGTTCACCCTCACTGGTATAGACTTTGCCAGGGCGCAACAGATTAGACAAAGCTACAATAAGATCCAGAGACACTCTGAACAAACGGTGGCATTTGTCCCTTGTGATTGTGATGCCTTACCAACAACAACACATATGTACATCTGTCCTTCACATCCCAATCAGCATAAACTTGTGTACCTCACAGCAGAGTGACAAAAAGCAATGAATATGCTAAGTTTCTGGACCAGGTTTCTGTTTAACCTCTACATATTGTTGGTCTTGTATTTTATATTTTGAATGTTACGCTGCACGGAACGCCTTATTTTTAATTGTGTTATTTTTGATACGAATAAACAAAGCCGAGGAAGCAGAATCATTTTGGAAGCCCCAGGCTGGGAGCTGCAAAATTTGTGCCAGCCTCTCTTGCCCTCCCTTTGCCAGATCGCAAGATGTTGACATCTCTGGGGTTGCCCAACCAAACTATAGTGACATCTGGCTTGTCTCCATGTTAACGATTGCCCAGGGTTGCGTGCAAAGCTACTTGGTCAACATTTAA
The DNA here is from genome assembly GCF_031021105.1 of Erythrolamprus reginae. NCBI lineage: Eukaryota > Metazoa > Chordata > Lepidosauria > Squamata > Dipsadidae > Erythrolamprus > Erythrolamprus reginae. The sequence continues at coordinate 4,645,008 of NC_091959.1, read as the reverse complement.
TAGGTTGTCTACGGCAAACACAGGGAGAAAGGACAGAGCCAATGGGGGAGGGAAGTTCACTCAACTTCTGTTGGCTGGACGCTTGGACTCTGGCTGGACAGAAGGACCTCTTTTTGTCAATATTTTTTTTAATTTTTGTTTTCATATTTTTCATCTTTTTTAAATGTACACTGAGAGCAAATGCATCAAGACAAATTCTTTATGTGTCCAATCACACTTGGCCAATAAAGAATTCTATTCTATTCCACTCTATTCTATTCTATTCTACTCTACTCTATTCTATTCTATTTCATACTTTTTTCTATTTTATTCTGTCCTATCCTATCCTAAATTCTATTCTATTCTATATGAACATACATATTGTGTGGACATTGCATTGACCTGGTCAAGTCTTTTTTAAACGATAATAATAATAATAATAATAACAACAACAACAACAACAACAACAACAACAACAATGATACCAATAACAATAACAACAATAACAATAATAATAACAACAACAACAATAATAACAGTAATAATAACAATAACAACAACAACAACAATAATAATAATAACATTAATAAAAGTTCGTAAATAGAGGCACCACTGTATTTGAATTTCTGAATACAGTGATACCTCGTCTTACAAACGCCTCATCATACAAACTTTTCGAGATACAAACACGTGGTTTAAGATTTTTTTGCCTCTTCTTAGAAATTATTTTCACCTTACAAACCCACCGCCACCGCTGGGATGCCCCGCCTCTGGACTTCCGTTGCCAGCGAAGCACCCGTTTTTGCGCTGCTGGGATTTCCCTGAGGCTCCCCTCCATGGGAAACCCCACCTCTGGACTTCCATGTTTTTGTGATGCTGCAGGGGAGTCCCAGCAGGAGAATCCCAGCAGCACAAAAACGAGCGCTTCGCTGGCAACGAAACTCCAGAGGTGGAGCTTCCCAGCGAGGGGAGCCTCAGTGAAATCGCAGCATCGCAAAAACACAGAGCTCTGGAGGTGGGGTTTCGAGGACTTTGGTGTTTTTGTGATGCTGCGATTTCACTGATGCTCCCTTCGCTGGGAAACCCCACCTCCGGACTTCTGTTGCCGGCGAAGCGCTCGTTTTTGCGATGCTGGGATTTCCCTGCAACATCACAAAAACACAGAAGTCCGGAGGTGGGGTTTCCCATGGAGGGGAACCTCAGGGGAATCCCAGCAGCGCAAAAACGGGCGCTTCGGCTGGCAAAAGGGGTGAATTTTGGGCTTGCACGCATTAATCGCTTTTCCATTGATTCCTTTGGGAAACATTGTTTCGTCTTACAAACTTTTCACCTTACGAACCTTGTCCCGGAACCAATTAAGTTTGTAAGACAAGGTATCACTGTATATCTGCATTTATGTCCAAAGGACGGGGAACAATCTTTCCTTAGAACCTCCCGAGGCTGCAGAAAGCACACCCTTGCATTCACCAGGAGCTAAAAGTCTAAAGCCATCCATCTCCCTGAGAATCTGTGTGTGCTATTTTTCTTTCACATGCAAAAACAGGTTCTCATAACAAAACTTGAAGGGAAAAGAAAAACCCTTCATAACAAAGCTGGGTGAGAACGAAACACCGTGCCCATGCCAGGCTGGGCGAAGTACCATCCTTCTGGCTGCAAAATTGTTGCGTGCCAGGCAAACTGTACCTCCCTTGCCCTTCCTGGGCACACCCTGGTGATCTTGGGCTAAGCAACCCAGCCTGCAAAAACACCCAGCAGGAAAAGTGGCTACTATTGTAAGATCTCGGTCAGCAAACAGTACCTGGTGCTTACCTTAGTAGGTTCGTTCGTTTATAATAAGTAAACTTTTATTTATAATGCCCTTCTAACAAAGAATAGAATAGAATTTTATTGGCCAAGTGTGATTTATTTTATTTATTTATTTATTTATTGGATTTGTATGCCGCCTCTCTCCAGAGACTCGGGGCGGCTAACAGCGACAATAAAACAGTGTACAATAGTAATTTGGTATTGATTATTAAAAATCAATTAATATAAAAACCAAACATACATACATACATACATACATACCATGCATAGAATTGTAAAGGCCTAGGGGGAAAGAGGATCTCAATTCCCCCATGCCTGACGGCAGAGGTGGGTTTTAAGTTGTTTACGAAAGGCAAGGAGGGTGGGGGCCGTTCTAATCTCTGGGGGGAGTTGGTTCCAGAGGGCTGGGGATTTGTCTTGGTGCAGATGCTCTCGGTGTACATAAAAGAAAAAGATACATTTGTCAAGAATCATCTGGTACAACACTTAACATTTGACATCATTGTGATGTCACCAGCAGTTTGCTACCAGTTCGGGCGAACCGGTCCAAACTGGGAGGAACCAACCCGGGGGGAGGGGGTTGTTTTTTCTGAACTTGCCCACTTTAAGACCTGTGGACTTCAACTCCCAGTGTTCCCTAGATGCCAGGGTGGCTGGGAAATTGTGGGAGTGGAAGTCCACAGGTCTTAAAGTGTCCACGTTTGGTGACTCCAGGATTACACCATTACAGAGCGGTCTAATGGACCACTCCCCGGCAACAGTGTGAATCGAAAGGGGAGGCGGTTGGTCATAAATTAAGAGAAAGATTTTCTCCACTGCAACTTGGCATCTGATCTGATGCAGAAGGGGCTGACATGGCCTTCTTCAGAACCTGTGTTCCGATTTCCCACGAAATCCCACGATTTCCATCTCCTCTTCCTCCTCCTCCTCTTCTTTCTCTTCTGTCTACTCTTCCTCCTCCTCCTCCTTTCTCTTCCATCTCCTCTTCCTCCTCATCCTCCTTCTCTTCTCTCTTCTGTCTCCTTCTCTTCCTCCTCCTCCTCTTCTTTCTCTTCTGTCTACTCTTCCTCCTCCTCCTCCTTTCTCTTCCATCTCCTCTTCCTCCTCATCCTCCTTCTCTTCTTTCTCTTCTGTCTCCTCCTCTTCCTCCTCCTCCTCTTTTTTCTCGTCCTCCTTCTCTTCCTTCTCCTCCTCCTTCTCTTCTTTCTCTTCTGTCTCCTTCTCTTCCTCCTCTTCCTTCTCTTCTTTCTCTTCTGTCTCCTCCTCTTCCTCCTCCTCCTCTTCCTTCTCTTCTTTCTCTTCTGTCTCCTCCTCCTCCTCCTTCTCTTCTTTCTCTTCTGTCTCCTCCTCTTCCTCCTCCTCCTTCTCTTCTTTCTCGTCCTCCTCCTCCTCCTCCTTCTCTTCTTTCTCTTCTGTCTCCTCCTCTTCCTCCTCCTCCTCCTCTTCTTTCTCGTCCTCCTCCTCCTCCTCCTCTTCTTTCTCGTCCTCCTCCTCCTCCTCTTCCTTCTCTTCTTTCTCTTCTGTCTCCTCCTCCTCCTCCTTCTCTTCTTTCTCTTCTGTCTCCTCCTCCTCCTCCTCCTCCCTCAAGGAAAATAAAACAGTCCATTTGCCTTTGGAAGCCGCATCCTTGAGACAACTATGACCTGGATGAATGTCCATAAACACACTTACTTCATCTTGTCCTTGTCGGTCACACAATGCCCAAGCTCCTTCTCCCTGGGATTTGGTCCCACCACCAAAGAGACCCCCCTCAGCACCCCCACAGGACCTGTTTATCTGCACAGGAAATTTACAGAGCTGAGGCCAAAGAACTTCTCACGCACAGAAGTGATCTTTTGACCTCCAGGGGTAAAAAAAAAAATCTCTTGCCCTCCGGCCCAAAAGCTGCAATGATGATAATCTTTAACCTTGAACCACTTTGCACACAATCACACACGCAAGCCTACACAACCCAAAGGAAGGTTTTCCTCCCTTTATCTCTCTTGAAGCACAGGCCATTCGGACTTCCACTCCAAGCAGTTAGAAATATTGCTTTTGTTTTGTTTTTAAATGGGGACCTGGCTTCAAAACGAACCCCCTTTTTTCGTGTTTGTGACACGCCATCGGAGGCATTGCAAAACTGACACACAAGCGCAACAACAGAGACGTTATATGGGAGGGTGCGTTTGAGAGGTGTGTAGAGGGGAGGTTTTTTATTTTTAAAAAAGGAGCATTGATATATTGAATTTATTTTTTTTTAAAAAGAAAAGTCACATTAATAAGGAAGCAACACCAAGATCAAAAGATACGTAAATACAAACAATGGGGAGGAATTATATCAACAAATAAATGTGTGATCTTGATGTGAGGCTTCTTCCTTATTGCCAAATAGAGAAACTGGAAGAAGGAAATAATGTTGTTTATCAAGTACGTATTGGTAGTATATAGAGATATAATAATATTTATATAATACTAGTAAAGAGAAACATTAGGACAGGGGATGGAAGGCACTTTGGTGCACTTATGCACGCCCCTTATTATAATATAACATAATAAAATAATATTATATTATATAATACAATAATATATATAACATATTTTATATATATAATTCTCTGCCTTATAAGGCAAAGGTTGCAGGTTCAAGTCCCAGTGGGTATGGCTAGCTGATGAGGCCAAAATAAGGCCGAAATAGATCTATCCTAGTCTCCCTTAATTTTCAAATTCAGGAAAAAAAACATGTGACACATACAGATAGAATTGTCAGCTATCAATAAAATCAACTGCCGTGGAAATGGCCCTGGGTTGGGCCGAGAGGCAAAAAAGGAGCTGTGATGTTCCTTCAATACACCAGGGTGATTCGACACAAAACTATGTAATCCTTCCCTGGTGCAGAGCTGAAGGGATTGGATACTGTAGCCTAGAGGATAATTCTCTGCCTTACAAGGCAAAGGTTGCAGGTTCAAGTCCCAGTGGGTATGGCTAGCTGATGAGACGTTTCGGTGAAATCACATTCACCATCATCAGGCTGAAGTTCCAAGCTTCAGCCTGATGATGGTGAATGTGATTTCACCGAAACGTCGCATAGACATGCAAAATATTACACAGGGCAAAACCCGAACTCAGAACAATCTACATACATATACCCGTGAAAATTTACGAAAACAAATATCTATATATGTTTTCGTAGATTTTCACGGGTATATGTATGTAGATTGTTCTGAGTTTGGGTTTTGCCCCGTGTTCAATATTTACAACAGCACGAAGCTTGAAACTTCAGCCTGATGATGGTGAATGTGATTTCACCGAAACGTCGCATAGACACTCAAAATATTGCACGGGGCAAAACCCGAACTCAGAACAATCTACATATATTTTTAATTTTCAAATTCAGCTTAAACATGTGACACACACACACACACACACATATATATATATACAGTATATCATAATATAATATTGACATAACATAATATACTGCTCAAAAAAATAAAGGGAACACTCAAATAACACATCCTAGATCTGAATGAATGAAATATTCTCATTGAATGCTTTGTTCTGTACAAAGTTGAATGTGCACAACAGCAAGTGAAATAGATTGTCAATCAGTGTTGCTTCCTAAGTGGACAGTTTGATTTACTTGCAGTTATACCGAGTTGTTTAAGTGTTCCCATTATTTTTTTGAGCAGTGAATATAATAAATATAGTGTATAGTATAGTATAGTATAGTATAGTATAGTATAGCATAGCATAGCATAGTATAGTATAATGCTTATAATAACATAGATGCTTAAAATACAAATGTATCAGCAAAAAAGCAAAAACAGTTCATATTTCTTAAACATCCTTTTTATTCTGCAGAACGCCACAAGAAAAGTTAAATTGCTTATTGATTTATTACCGCAGCTTACAAGCCACTCAGTTCCAAAAACTTTGAGCGGTTTACAACATACCAACGCAATGGGATTAAAGTTGATTGATTGATTATCTGACACATCCGTGCATTTACTCTTAATAACCACATAGATAAATGCTCCGAGGGAAATAGGATTATGAAAACAAAAGCTTTCATAGCATTGTTATTCTTTCTGTTGGATGAAAGAATCTCTTAAAAACACTGGAGGTTTTTAAGAAGAGATCGGACGACCACTTGTTTCCAATGGTATATAAGCTTTCTTGTTTGAGCAGGGGGTTGGACTAGAAGACCTCCAAGGTCCCTCAAAACTCTAGTTTTATTCTGGATGCACCACCTCTTGGGGATAGTCTCATCTATGATCTTTCTGGAGAGACACGCTTTCATAAAATTTTGAAAATGTAATTGGTCTCAACTGTGGTTATAGGGAAAAGCTACAGGCAATTAAGGGAACCTGTTAAGTGCAGGGAAAGAGTTTAGGAGGTTATGGTTTTCTCCTTTGGAAATTTCAGATGCCCATCAAGGTTTGAAAGGATCAAGGCTTGGGAGACAAGGGCCCAGTTTTAAATGGGACCTTCAATGGATGGGGAAGGTGATAGCAAATGACCTCTGCGGACATATGGATGTCGAAGCGAGATCATTTCTAAAGGAGTGGTACAGTGGGTTGCGGAGTCATGCAATGACTTTTATTAAGGAAAGGTGGAAAGAAAGGGAGGGAGGGAGGAAGGAGGATAAGAAAGGGAAAGGGAGGGAATGAGAGAGGGTGGGGAGAGGGAATAAAGAAGGAAGGAAGGAAGAGAGGGAAGGAGGGAGGGAGGAAATAAGAAAGTGGAAGGAAGGGAATGAGAGAGGGTGGGGAGAGGGAAGAAAGAAGCAAGGAGGGAAGGAAGGAAAATAAGAAAGGAGAAAGGTGGGAATGAGAGAAGGTGGCAGGGAGGGAAGCAGGAAGGAAGAAAAATAAGAAAGGGGAAGGGAGGAAATGAGAGGGGGGAGGGAAGGAAGGAAAGAGGGAGAGAGGGCAGAAGGAAAGAACGTAGGAAAGAAAGAAAGAAGGAAGGAAGGAGGGAAGGAAGGAAGGAAGGAAGAGGGACGCAGAGAGCGAGAAGGAAGATGAGAGAAGAGAAAGAAAGAAAGAGAGGAGAAGACGAAAAGAGCCACCCTTGCGACCGAACTCAAAAACCACAGGGACCCATCGATGCCATCTAGTCGGTTTCCCAATCCCCCGACCCCTCAAGCCGGGGTGCCCCCACCCGCCAGAGCTTCTCCTTCCGTGCGTGTCTGCCGGCCGAAGTGCGTGTCAAGGGCGAAGCGGCGCGGCGTCTCCGCCCCGGCCGCTTTCCCAGCCTCGGCTCCGCACGCGAGCCGCCGCCTCCGCCTCCCGGCCCGCTTCCTCGCCCCGCCTGTCCCATCGCGTGCCGGGCGGGAGACGCACCCCATCGCCTCCACGGGCAGCGTCGGGGGTCCCGCTCCGCCTTCAGCCCTTGATGGCTGGGCTGGCTTCTTTCTGCTTCGCCCAATTTTGCTATAGATGAAGGGGCGTCGGACTTTCAATCAGAATAGAGCTGGAAGGGGCCCTGGAGGTCTTCTAGTCCAGCCCCTGCTCAGGCAGGAGGCCCTAGAGGTGGCTCTCCAGTCTCTTCTTAAAAACTTCCAGTGATCGATCAACCAATCAGTTAACCAACCAACCAACCAACCAAAACAGAGATGGGACCTTGGAGGTCTTCTAGTCCAACCCCCACTCAAGCAGGACAGCCTAGAGGTGGCTATCCATTCTTAAAAATCTCCAGTAATCAATCAGTCAATCATCCAATCAATCAATCAATCAATCAATCAATCAGAATAGAGATGGAAGGGGCCCTGGAGGTCTTCTAGTCCAACCCCTACTCAAGCAGGAGACCCTAGAGGTAGCTATGTTAAAGGATTAAATAAGGTTCAGGAAGGAAGTGTTTTTAACAGGAAAGTGAACACAAGAACAAGGGGGCACAATCTGAGGCGAGTTGCGGGAAAGATCAGAAGCAACGTGAGAAAATATTATTTTCCTGAAAGAGTAGTAGATGCTTGGAACAAACTTCCAGCAGACGTGGTTGGTCAATCCGCAGTCACTGAATTGAAACATGCCTGGGATAAACATTCCTAAGAGGTCAGTAAGGGCCGTGCATAAGTGCACTAACTTGCCTTCCGTCCCATCCTATTGCTCTCCTATATCTCCTATATCTTTCCTTCTATTCTTTTATTGATATATTTTATTCCTATATCTTCTCTTCTATTCTTCCTCTGGTATATTTTACTACGAATATATCCTCTATTACTTTCTTTGTGTATTGGACAAAATAAATAAAATAAACATCGATCCATCCTAAGATAAAATACAGGAAATAGTATAAGGGCAGACTAGATGGACCAGGAGGTCTTTTTTCTGCCGTCAATCTTCTATGTTTCTATATCCATCCTAAGATAAAACATAGGAAGTAGTATAAGGGCAGACGAGATGGACCAGGAGGTCTTTTTCTGCCGTCAATCTTCTATTTTTTTAATGTTTCTAAGCGGTTGATGTGCCGAGTGACTATTTTAAGGTTTGCTGGAACAGCCTGGGGATTTTCCATATTAAGGCCTCTTAATTTGGGGCTGCGTGTGCTTTAGTGTGTGTGTTATTGCTCCTGCGTGCCACCGCAGTGGTGCCCTCTTGTTCAGGAAGTTGGAGGCCCTCCTATTTTTTTTTTTCCGGCTTGGGCGTTCTGATTGCTTCCCACTTTTGTTCCCCCGGAAAAAATCAGCCGGCGCAGAGGGCAAAGGCTAACCTCGGTTGCTTCTCACGCAAAGCTGTGCAAACATCTACCCTACGCCTGTCCTACCTTATTTTTTTTTTTGCTCCAGGGCTGGACAAATTGGAGTCTCCAGACATCTTCACCCCCAGGGGTAATTTTTTTAAAAGAAAAAATCAAAGCATGAAAAAGGGGAATCTTTAAAGAGCCAGATAAGATTAAAAACCTGGAGAGATAAGAAAACATGCGTTTGTGCACTGGGTAGGTGAGGTTATTGCTGTGGCTTTACACGACATGATAAAGTCATGGCTAAAGTGAAATAAACAGGCAGCTATGGCTTTGCACCACTGTCCAGCTTAGGAACAAGAGGGACGGGTGTCTCGGATTCAGGGCTCATGAATTGTCCCTGTTGTTTTATTTTTATAGAAACATAGAAGACTGACGGCAGAAAAAGAGCCCATGGTCCATCTAGTCTGCGCTTATACTATTTCCTGTATTTTCTCTTAGGATGGCTCGATGTTCATCCCAGGCTTGTTTAAATTCAGTGACTGTGGATTTACCAACCACTTCTGCTGGAAGTTTGTTCCAAGCATCTACTACTCTTTCACTCAAATATTTTCTCACGTTGCTTCTGATCTTTTCCCCAACTAACCTCAGATTGTGGCCCCTTGTTCTTGGGTTCACTTTCCCATTAAAAACACTTCCCTCCTGAACCTTATTTAACCCTTTCACATATTTAAATGTTTCGATCATGTCCCCCCTTTCCCTTCTGTCCTCCAGACTATACAGATGGAGTTCATGAAGTCTTTCCTGATAAGTTTTATGCTTGAGACCTTCCACCATTTTTGTAGCCTGTCTTTGGACCCGTTCAATTTTATCCATCTTTTTGTAGGTGAGGTCTCCAGAACTTAACACAGTATTCCAAATGGGGTCTCACCACCGCTCTATCTATCTATCTATCTATCTATCTATCTATCTATCTATCTATCTATCTATCTATCTATCTATCTATTCAATTTTTATGCCACCCTTCTCCTTAGACTCAGGACGGCTTACAAAACATTAGCAATAGCACTATTTAACAGAGCCAGCATATTGCCCCCACAATCCGGGTCCTATATACAGCAGGATCACAATCTTCCTCAAAATAAAAAACTATATTTTATTATTTATTTATTTATTTTATTAATTGGACATGTATGCCGCCCCTCGCTGAGGACTCGGGGCGGTTCACAACATATTAAAAAAAAAACAATATACAGTAAAACTTCTGAAATCCAATAATATAAATAACTAATCTAAAAACCATTCTAAAATCCTTGTAACATTAAAAACCATTCATTCAGATTCAAGATCACAAACATATAACATACTCATTGGCCAGAGGCTAGGGACTAGTGACCCCAAGCCTGACGGCATAAATAGGTTTTTAGTTTCTTGTGGAAGATGAGGAGGGTGGGAGCAGTACGAATCTCTGGAGGGAGCTGATTCCAGAGGGCCGGGACCACCACAGAGAAGGCTCTTCCCCTAGGCCCCGCCAAGCAACATTGTCTAGTTGACGGGAGCTGGAGAAGGCCAACTCTGTGGGATCCTTCCGATTCTATTACAGCAGTGTTTCCCAACCTTGGCAACTTGAAGATATCTGGATTTCAACTCCCAGAATTCTGGGAGTTGAAGTCCAAATATCTTCAAGTTGCCAAGGTTGGGAAACACTGTATTAGAGGACATTGTTTGTTCTGATTTCAAAAAAGGAGAATATTTGTAGCTTGGGGTTGAAATGAACCGTCCTTGGTGCTCTCTGATCTTGGCTTTTTTCTTGCAGACGTTTCATTGCCCGACTATGTAACGTCATCAGTGTTAGAACGAGGAGGAGGAGGACAGCGAGGCCCTTCGTGCTCTCTGAGCTTGGTTATTTTCTTGCAGACATTTCATTACCCAACTAGTTAGTTTCATCAGTGATTTCTTTGTCCAAACACTGGTTGTTCTTTGCACCCTGCAAGAGCGCATTCTTATTTTTCTTTGGCGGTATGAATCCATGCCCCCTCTTTTGCCATGTTGCATTAACTAAATCTGGAGAGGTTTGGTTCAAGCAGGGAACCAATCTAGAACTAAGGAGAAACATCGTGTAGGAAAAGGCAAAATCGCAATAGCACTTAGATTGGATTGGATTTGTATGCCGCCCCTCTCCGTAGACTCAGGGCGACTAACAACAGTAGTAAACAGTAAACAATCCAATATAAACAGTTAAAAACCCCTATTGTAAAACCAAACATACATACAGACATAACATGCATAAAATTGTAAAGGCCTAGGGGGAAAGAGTACAGAAACATAGAAACATAGAAGTCTGACGGCAGAAAAAGACCTCCTGGTCCATCTAGTCTGCCCTTATACTATTTTCTGTATTTTATCTTAGGATGGATATATGTTTATCCCAGGCATGTTTAAATTCAGTTACTGTGGATTTATCTACTACTCTTTCAGTAAAATAATATTTTCTCATGTTGCTTTTGATCTTTCCCCCAACTATCTCAGTTTCCCCATGCCTGACGGCAGAGGTGGGTTTTAAGAAGCTTACAAAAGGCAAGGAGGGTGGGGGTAATTATAATATCTGGTGGAAGTTGGTTCCAGAGGGTCGGGACCGCCACAGAGAAGGCTCTTCCCCTGGGTCCTGCCAAGCGACATTGTTTAGTTGACGGGACCCGGAGAAGGCCCACTCTGTGGGACCTAACTGGTCACTGGGATTCATGCAGCAGAAGGTGGTCCCAGAGATAATCTGGTCCGGTGCCATGAAGGGCTTTATAGGTCATAACCAACACTTTGAATTGTGACCAGAAACTGATCGGCAACCAATGCAGACTGCGGAGTGTTGGTGTAACATGAGCATACCTAGGAAAGCCCATGACTGCTCTCGCAGCTGCATTCTGCACGATCTGAAGTTTCCGAACACTTTTCAAAGGTAGTCCCATGTAGAGAGCGTTACAGTAGTCGAGCCTCGAGGTGATGAGGGCATGAGTGGCTGTGAGCAGTGACTTAGACTTGTATACCGCTTCACAGTGATTTTGCAGCCCTCTCTAAGCGCTTTACAGAATCAGCCTCTTGCCCCCAACAATACGGGTCCTCATTTGACCCACCTTGGAAGGATGGAAGGCTGAGTCAACCTGGAGCCGGTAGTGAGATTTGAACTGCTGAACTACAGCTAGCAGTTAGCTGAAGTAGCCCGCAGTGATGCACTCTAACCACTGCGCCACCCCAGCTCTAAGCAAAGCAGGAGAAGCAACAAATCTACAAAACAGCCAGTTGATTTTCTGCAACGTCAAATTCCCAATTTATGACATTGAGATGGGATCGGAGAAAGTCCTCCAGATGTCTCAGCTCCCAACCCAACCCTTGAATCATTTCCTCATCTAAACTTTGTTAAGATACCACCCTAGACACCATCCCCAATAAAACTTTCTTCTAGACCTATTGTTGAATTGTGCTGAAAAGTTAATTAAGACAAGGAACTATAAACTGACAACGGTAACTTCTTACCATACAATGTTCTATGAATGGCACTCACCCACTTGCTAGGTCAGCTAAAAATGTTTAAAAATATGTCTAGCCAATGTTGGAAATGTATCCCCCCCTAAAATAGGCACCTATTACCATATGTGGTGGACTTGTGCTAAAATAAAATATATATAATATATTGGAAAATACAGGTGGTTAGAAAAGAATACAAATACAAATTTATATAATTTATATACAAATCTAATAAATTGAATTGAATTGAATAATAGGGAAAATATGTAGGGTTGGACTCTAACGTGCTAAAAATTGGATTTGCAAATAAAAATAATATAAAGAACGTTTCCTGGAATTGGATACGTCTAGTGTAATGAAAAGAAGGACCAGGGGAGACATGATAGCAGTCTTCCAACATCTCAGGGGTTGCTACAAAGAAGAGGGAGTCGAGCTATTTCTCCAAAGCACCTGCAGGTGGAACAAGAAGCAATGGGTGGAAACTAAACAAGGAGAGAAGCAACTTAGAACTAAGGAGAAATTTCCTGACAGTCAGAACAATTAATCAGTGGAACTCCTTGCCTCCAGAAGTTGTGAATGCCCCAACACTGGAAGTTTTTAAGAAGATGTTGGAGAACCATCTGTCTGAAATGGTGTAGGGTTTCCTGCCTCAGCATAGAAACATAGAAACATAGAAGTCTGACGGCAGAAAAAGACCTCATGGTCCATCTAGTCTGTCCTTATACTATTTTCTGTATTTTATCTTAGGATGGATATATGTTTATCCCAGGCATGTTTAAATTCAGTTACTGTGGATTTATCTACCACGTCTGCTGGAAGTTTGTTCCAAGGATCTACTACCCTTTCAGAAAAATAATATTTTCTCAGGTTGCTTTTGATCTTTCCCCCAACTAACTTCAGATTGTGTCCCCTTGTTCTTGTGTTCACTTTCCTATTAAAAACACTTCCCTCCTGAACCTTATTTAACCCTTTAACATAACACAGCAGGGGGGTGGACTAGAAGACCTCCAAGGTCCCTTCCATTATTCTATTCTATTCTGTTCTATTCCATCCCACATTATCTATTCTATTTTATTCTATTCTATTCTGCTCTGCTCTATTCTATTCCATTCCATTTTCTATTCTATTATTCTTCCCTTCTATATTCAGTTCTGTTCTATTCTACTCCATTCCATAATATGTATTCTATTCTATTCCATTCCATTTTCCCTTCTCTTCCCTTCCATATTCTATTCTATTCTATTCAATTCTACATTATATTATTCTATTCTATTCTGTTCTTCTTCTATTCCCTTCCCTATTCTATTCTGTTCTTCTCTTCTCTTCCCTCCCCTATTCTATTCCATCCCATTCTTTTCTCTTTTCTCCCTTTCCTTCTCTTTTATTCTATATCCCATCCCGTTTTATTCTATTTCCCATTTTTTCCTATTCCATTCCTTTCTCTATCTCAGGGAAGGAGAAGACTGGGCTTCCAGGCAAAGAAAGCGGCCGGTGCCCAGTAGCCGCCTTTACTCAGGAATAAACCCCTTGCCAACCACCGGTCCAAACGCCCTTCGGTCAGCACAACCCGGGTTCCTGGAAGCAGCGACAGACGCCCGCCTGTCACGAGAGGCGAACCTTCCGGGCCAATCGGAGCCCGAGGAGGCGCATATAAAGCCGGGTCCCGAGCGGGCGCTTCAAAGCCAGCAGCCGAGTTCTTTGCGCTCCGCTTTGCATTGCGGGGCATCTTCGGCGAAGACGCTGCACAAAAGCGGAGCGACGCCGGAGTGAAGCCTCTTTGCGGTGCCGGGTAAGAGCGAAGCCAGAGCGGGCCGGTTTTGCCAAGCGGGAGCTGCGGGGGAACCCACGCGCGTCCTCCTGCAAAGTCCTGCTTTTCATTTCCACTTCTTATTTTATTTTTCCCTTTTTCTTGGTAAGTCCAGGAAAGAAGCGATTTATTTAAAGGCTGCTGGCTGTGGTCGCTTCTTTTTATTCGTAGAAATAAGATTCATTGATATTAACTTAGAACTAAGGAGGAATTTCCTGACAGAGAGAACAATCAATCAGTGGAACAGCTTGCCTCCAGAAGGTGTGAATGTTCCAACATTGGAAGTGTTAAAGAAGAGATTGGGTAATCATTTGTCTGAAATAGTGCAGGGTTTCCTGCCTGAGCAGGGGGTTGGACTAGAAGACCTCCAAGGTCCCTTCCAGCTCTGTTAATCTATTCTATTCTGTTCTATTCCATTCCATTCTAATCTACTCCACTCCACTATTCTACTATATTCTATTCTGTTCTATCCTATCCTATCCCACTCCACTTTTCTATTCTATCCTATTCTATTCTGTTCCATTCCATTATTCTACTCTACTCCATTATTCTACTCTATTCTATTATGTTCTGGTCTAGTCTATCCTATGCTATCCTATTCTATTGCAGTCCTCTATTCTATTCCATTCCACTCTACTATTCTAATCTACTCCACTCCACTCCATTATTCTACTATATTCTATTCTGTTCTATCCTGTCCTATCCCACTCCACTTTTCTATTCTATCCTATTCTAATTCTATTCTATTGCATTCCACTCCACTCCATTATTCTATTCTACTCCATTCTGTTCTGTTCTATATCTAGTCTAGTCTATTATTATTATTATTATTATTATTATTATTATTATTATTATTAATTAGATTTGTATGCCACCCCTCTCTGTAGACTATCCTATTCTATAAAATTAAAGAAGTGTTTTTACAAAATTAAAAAGATGAACACAATAGAAAACAGATCTAGAAATATAAAGCTCATCCCGTTCCTTCCTTCTCTGCTTCTTTGCTCCCCAGCAGACTATAATATTTAGGAAGATGACGACTGCGTGGATCGCAAGCAAGGGCATGCCCTCCGTCTCCGAAACCTTGATCTTCGCTGCCGTTTTCTGCCTACTGCTGCTTCTCCTCAAACTCCGGCAACGGATCCCAGCGGGATTAAGGAAGCTCCCAGGGCCGAGCGGCTACCCCTTGATCGGAAACCTCTTAGACCTGGGGAAAAACCCTCACCTGGCTTTGACCCAGCTGAGCCAGAAGTATGGCGACGTCATGCTCATTCACCTGGGCGCAAGGCCGGTGGTGGTGCTGAGCGGGTCGGAGACCATCAAGCAAGCCTTAGTGAAGCAAGGGGGAGACTTCGCCGGGCGCCCCGATCTCTACAGCTTCAAGTTCATCGGTGATGGCAAGACCTTCACCTTCGGTCGGAATTCCGAGGAGAGTTGGCGCCTCCGCCGAAAGCTGGCCCAGAACGCTCTGAAGTCCTTTGGGGACACGGCCAGCCCAAACTCCTCGACTTGCCTTCTGGAGGAACACATCTCCAAAGAAGCAGAGTACCTGGTCACCAAATTCCAGGCCCTGATGAAAGAAAAAGAGAGCTTCGAGCCCTTCCAGTACGTTGTCATCTCCGTGGTCAACGTCATCTGCGCCATGTGTTTCGGGAAGCGTTACAATCACGACGATCAAGAACTCCTGAAGATCGTGGACATCAACAATGATTTCGGGGTGGTGGCCGCCTCCGGGAATCCGGCCGATTTCTTCCCGATTCTCCAATATCTTCCCAGCCAAAGCATGGAAGCCTTCAAAGATCTCAACCGGAGATTCAACATGTTGATGCGGAAGATGGTGGAAGAACATTATGAGAGCTTTGATAAGGTGTGGCATCCTTCACTCTCGAAAGACCATGGGACCATGCTCTGGATTCCCAGATGTTGACTCCGTAAAGAGCTTAGAGAGGGCTGTAGAAGCACTATAAAGCAGTATATAAGTCTAAAGGCTATTGCTATTGCTAACCAATGTTGGCTGACTTTGCACAACATGCTAAGCAAAGCAAACTAGACACATTGTGGCTTGGTATGATGTGTGAATTTAACACTGTAATTTGAATACATAGACACATGTGACTCAGCACATCAACCAGAAACATAGAAGCATAGAAGATTGATGGCAGAAAAAGACCTCCTGGTCCATCTATTTATTTAATTTATTTATTTATTGGATTTGTATGCTGCCCCTCTCCGGAGACTCAGGGCAGCTAACAGCAATAATAAGACAGCATATAATAATAATCCAATACTAGTCTGCCCTTATACTATTTCCTGTATTTTATCTTAGGATGGATCTATGTTTATCCCAGGCATGGTTAAATTCAGTGACTGTGGATTTACCAACCACGTCTGCTGGGAGTTTGTTCCAAGCATTGACTACTCTTTCAGTGAAATAATATTTACTCACGTTGCTTCTGATCTTTCCCCCAACTAGCCTCAGATTGTGGGTGGCTCCTTGTTTTTGGGTTCACTTTCCTATTAAAGCCACTTCCTTCCTGAACCTTATTTAATCCCTTTAAGATATTTAAATGTTTCAATCATGTCCCCCTTTTCCCTTCTGTCCTCTCTAGACTAGACAGATGGAGTTCATGAAGTTTTATGCTTAAGAACTTCCACCATTTTTGTAGCCTGAATACAATCCGAGTCAGCCGAATATGTGAACCCGGCCAATCCTGGCTTATTCAACAAACCACTGTTAACCAATAGGCAGTGAGAACAATGCCTAATGACCTAGTTGCAGAAAAATATTTGGCATGTGGGCCATCTAAATCAGTGTTTCCCAACCTTGGCGACTTGAAGATATTTGGACTTCAACTCCCAGAATTCCGGGAGTTGAAGTCCAAATACCTTCAAGTCGCCAAGGTTGGGAAACACTGATCTAAATAATAAATGTTGGTTCTTCATGAAATTGAGAGTTGTATGGGCGAGACGTTAGGGTTACATGACCTGTCCTTCTGATCTGTATTCCAGAATAACATCCGAGATATCACGGATTCGCTCATCAGCTTCTGCCAGGATAAAAAAACCAACTTAAATGCCAACAATGCTCTTGAGGATCAGAACATAGTTGGTATCGTCAACGAACTCTTTGGAGCTGGTAAGAAACTTATTCACCTAAAAGCAAAACTCCTTGTTCTTTTTCCCCATGTGCATTTCAATACTATCCAGTACTGTCAATGCATTTGAAGACAATATACAGCCTATCTCTGATTCATAATCCCCCCCGGACACACAAGCTGGGTCCCTCAGTTTCATGTTTCTCAGCCATTATTGTATTTTCCTTGGGTTTTTTGGTCAACACACAATTGACAGGTGGGAAGTTGAGTCTCCCTTATCTCCAGTAGTCTTGCATACGATAATCAAATTTTTAATCAAATTGGGAAGGTGTAACATATATATTTTTTTCAATAGAATCCTCCAGATTTAATTTAACCTTATCATTTCAAGACTTTTGAGAAGGATTATGGCTGCATACCTTTTCGTTTTGTCTCCGTTCAGGATTTGATACCGTCTCTACCGCTCTGTCCTGGTGCCTTCTGTATCTGGTGACTTATCCAGAAATCCAGAGGAGAATTCAAGAAGAGCTAGGTAAATCCAGATGTGGTGACTGTTAAAAGCCCCTTTCCAAGAGTGACTTTCCATCCCTGTTCTGTTCTTATTTACTTATTTGTAACCCACTCTTATGATTTTTACAAATAACCCAAGTCGGGGAATACGTATATCTAACAGGCCTCTTATTTGGTGAGTTGGGGTGGGAGCGAGTGATGGGCCCAGAGTCATCCATCCTCAGTGGTGGGATCCCGTAGGAATCATAGACACAGAAACTTGATTTCTTGAGCAAAGCTTGTCAAATTAAGGAAGACATCTCTCTGAGCTGAGCAGACTTTAAAATCACAGTTCTCAGGTCCAATTTTTTTTTGACAGGTTCAGCCTAATTTCAAATTTCATTCAGAGGTGTCACCAGCATAGTTCCCTCTAAGCTGAGCAGTGAGCAATCGCTCACTTAAAAATCATCATCAACTCAGAGTTTTCCAAACCTGCCCAGAAGCCGAGAGGGAAAGAGTGAGAGGGAAGGAGAGAGAGAGGAAGAGAGAGAAACAGATAGAAAAAAGAGAGGAAGGAAAAGAGAAAGAACAAGAATGGGAGTAAGGAAGAGAGAAAGAAAATCAAAATCTAGTTTGAAACTAGCTCAACTATATTAAGTGGCATTTTGATATTGATAGAGTTGCCCTATTATGAGCTCACTGTTATAGACACACAGTACAGTATTTTATTTTGAAATTCTCTGAGGCAAAACAGGGTGGGTTTTTTATTTGTTTGTTTGTTTGTTTGTTTATTTATTTAATATTTCTGTGCCACCCAGTCCCGAAGGGACTGCCACTCAGACATTATACTTTTCTGCCCACCCCCCCAAAAAATTAGAGGGAACACTGGTCACCAGTCCTTAATAATTGCTTGGCTACATGTCTCAAAGTCACAAATCACTAAGTTTTCACAGTCTGTCCAGTTGCTAGCGAAAACATATTCCACGGCCTTTTATA
Source organism: Erythrolamprus reginae (assembly GCF_031021105.1). Taxonomy (NCBI): domain Eukaryota; kingdom Metazoa; phylum Chordata; class Lepidosauria; order Squamata; family Dipsadidae; genus Erythrolamprus; species Erythrolamprus reginae. The sequence continues at coordinate 4,626,657 of NC_091959.1, read as the reverse complement.
ATTTGTTTTAGTGCTTTCCCCAGTAGACCAGACTTGACTTTTATTTCTGTTTTTCTTCTGACTCACAGACCAAGTCATTGGAAGAGAAAGGACCCCCAAGCAGTCGGATCGTGCCATGCTCCCTTATTCTGAAGCTTTTATGTACGAGATGTTCAGGCATTCATCCTTCATGCCCTTCACAATCCCACATTGGTAAGATTGAACTCTCTGGAGAGTAACTTGTGTTAGAAAATCAGAGGTCACTAGGACAAAAAAAAGGAGTGATTAAGTGATCCAGGATCATCTGAAGTATCTTGAGATACAATACCCCAACTTTTGAGGATTTTTGTTCAGAGTTCGGAACAAATATGTGGGAGAATCATAGGCAGAACTGAGAGGTGGAGTTAAACTTGTCATCAGCTTTGAGTAGTTGAGTTGCCACAAACCAAATTCCATCCCTCTTGAATTCTCTTGACTCTTCTCTCAAATTCTTCTCAAATCAAGGGAAATATTTCTTCACCAGAGGGTCGTTGGTTTATGGAATTCACTTCCAGAAGAGGTCGTGACAGCTGTCAGCCCTGATAGCTTCAAGGCAGGATTAGACAGATTCATGGATGCCAAGTGTATTGGTGGTTATTGAAACGGATGTCCAAGTGCTGCCTCTATGTTGGTTGAGGCAGGCAGGACTCCCTTGAGTACCACTTGTTGGGGGTCAAGGGAAAGGGAGAGTCTTGTCTTCTCTTTCTGCTCAAGATCCCCATGGACAATTGGTGGGCCACTGTGTGACACAGAATGCTGGACTTGATGGGCTTTGGCCTGATTCAGCAGGGCTCTTCTTATATTCTTATGTTCTCTAGCACTAAATTATGGTAATATTGAACTTCAATTAACTAGATCAGTGATGGCGAACCTTTTTTTCCTCGGGTGCCCAAAGAGCATGCACATGTGCTATTGTGTATGCGCGAGTGCCCACACCCATAATTCAATGCCTGTGGAGGGCAAAAACTGCTTCCCCTGCCTCCTGGAGGCCCACTGGAGGTCGGAAACGGCTTGTTTCCCAACTTTTGCTCGTGTTTCTCCCTCTCCAGGCTCCAAAGGCTTCCCTAGAGCTGGGAATGCCCCTCTGGAGGCTCCTTGGAAGCCAAAAATGCCCTTCCAGAGCCTCTGTGCGAGCCAAAAATCAGCTGGCCGGCACACACATGCACGTTGGAGCTGAGCTAGGGCAACGGCTCGCGTGCCAGCAGATATGACTTTGCGTGCCACCTGTGGGACCAGGGCTATAGGTCCGCCATCACTGGATTAGATTCTTTCGTGCAGGGTGGAGCAATAAATATATATTATTAAATAAACTTGTGAACTCCAAGTTAACATAGTCCTGAGTTTGTTGTGGGTGAACTTAGCTCATTGTGCTAAATCCAAAAAGCTGGACTTCAACAAACTCTGGCTTGCCATGATGTGTGAACCCATCTTCGTGGTGACTCCAGGGTTGCAGAAAATACTATTCGTGACTGTTTTCGTGTGGTTGTACTACGACTACTAATAAATAATAACAACTTATTAGATTTGTATGCCGTCCCTCTCCAAAGACTCGGGGCGGCTCACAACAACAATAACAATACAATATAATACAAATCTAATATTAAAAAGAACAAGTTAAAACCCATTATTACTAAAAACAATCAATACTATACAATCACACCACACTCAAATGCTACAGGTCAATAGTAGTCAGCTGTTACCGCAAATATTTTCTTTCCTTTTAGCACCACTAAAGACACAGCACTGAACGGCTTCTATATTCCAAACGATACCTGTGTGTTTGTGAACCAATGGCAAGTCAACCATGAGCCGTAAGTATTGCCAAGAACAGCTCTATAACTCCTTGCCAAGGCAAGCAATGTAATAAAGTTCTACATGCAATGGATTAAAATCTGGGTTGCACAATATAGTTGACAAATTAATAGTAAAGATCTTTGGATGGTATCATTACAATTCTATGGAGTTCAAATTTGACTATATAAGATCCAAATATAAGCAAAATAAGAATGAAAATGTAAATTATGTTAACCTTAACTTATGTTATCCCTACTTAGTGATAAATTACTATATTATTATTACTATTATTATTACTATTATTATTACTATTATTATTATTATTATTATTATTATTATTATTATTATTTAGATTTGTATGCCGCCCCTCTCTGAAGACTTGGGGTGGCTCACAACAATAAAGCATAGTACAAATTCAATTATTAAAACAATTTAAAACCCTTAATGTAAAAACAATCAAACATTCCAAAGATACCATGCATATTAACTTGATATATTCATAAAAATCACTTTTCATACTCACAGCATGAAATTTTTGCTTTTGTGATGTGTACCACCTACAGTCCACGTTTAGGAAAGGCTCATTTAATGTTTTGTTATGTTTGTTGTTGTTTTTCTTTTTTATAATCAATAAAAATTAATTTTTTAAAAAATCTAGATGGTGTGTTTGCTGTCTTTCAGGAAACTTTGGAACGAGCCTTCCGTTTTCAACCCCGAACGATTCCTCACGGACGACGGGACAGGAATAAACCGGGCGGAATGTGAAAAAGTCATGACTTTTGGCTTGGGCAGAAGGCAGTGCATCGGACAGACCATTGCCAAATGGGAGGTGTTCCTGTTTCTGACCACTCTGGTGCAAAAGCTGGAATTCAGTCTCTTTGGCATAGAGATGATGGACACAACCCCCCAGTACGGCCTGACTATGAAATACAAGAAATGCGAACACTTCCAGGTCAAAACCCGTTTCTAGGAAGGGAACTCCGGAAAGAACAGAGTCTGACCTTTGTCCAGGAAGGGGACGAGGGGCTACTTATTCTGATGGGGTTTATTGTTTGATTTGGAGTGGCTCAGCCACCCACAATGATGTTACTAGCTTGCCGCAAAAATATATATACTGTATTTTTTGGAGTATAAGACACACATTTTTCCTCCCTAAAAGTCTGAAAATTCAGTTGTCTTGTATTTTGAATGCAGCTTTTTTCAAAGCTTTTATTCCCCTAACCCTACCTAGGTGCTAACAATCTTCCCAGCTCTTACCTTGCAGGCTCTTTCATTGTTACTCTCTGAAAATAATGTTTTCCAAGCCCTAAGTCTTTGCAGGGTTTCTTTCATTGCTCTAACTTGCTCCAAATGTTTCTTTCCAGCCCTAATCAAGTGCTAACAATCTTCCCAGCTCTTATCTTGCAAGCTCTTTCATTGTTACTCTTTGCAAAGAATGTTTTCCAAGCCCTAAGTCTTTGCAGGGTTTTTTCCATTGCTCTAACTTGCTCCAAATGTTTCTTTCCAGCCCTAAGCAAGTGCTAACAATCTTCCCAGCTCTTAACTTGCAAGCTCTTTCATTGTTACTCTTTGAGAATAATGTTTTTCAAGCCCTAAGTCTTTGCAGGGTTTTTTCATCGCTCTACTTGCTCTGAATGTTTCTTTCCAGCCCTAACCAGGTGCTAACTGGTTCCCAGCTTTTACTGGCTTGCAAGCTCTTACATTGTTACTCTCTCTGGATAAGGTTTTTTTAAAAGCCCTAACCAGGGGATGAAATAATATACTGAAGCTGACCAGACTAAGGATGCTAACCAGATAAAGATCTGGTAAGCAGATTCTTTCGCCTATTTTCCTCCTCAAAAACTATGTTGTGCTCCACACTTATACTCCAATGTGTCTTATACCCTGAAAAATACGGTATATACCTGGGGGAATTTATATCATGGGGATAATCTCATAAGGGCTTTTATAATTCACATCCTTTGAATTATCCTGGAATGCAAGTTGATCTAAACAGGCCCTGAATTTGAACCTTGAATAATCCTGTGCATTTGTGATGGGCAGTTCACACTGAATTGAAGTGTCTTTCCAATGTGGCATTATTTCATGAGGTGTAAAACTATAGAAGAAGGAGAACTGAGAAGCACAATGATGAATTGTTACAGTTGGGAGGGCTTGCCGAAAAAGCCACCCCCAGGGAATTCTAAAATTTCGCGCTGATATCAGAACGCAGACAGGATTTTCATCTATGTTATACAGCAACTTCTTTGCATGTCAAAGGTAGAGTCCTTCAGACTTCATTGTCCATGTGCAAGAGGAATGTTATCAACACATCTTGGTACACCAAAGTAGGTGGCCATCCTCAGGTGCAAATCCAACTTCCCCTTCTAAGGGGCTCAGACGTACAAAATAAAGAAGGTGGCTGTTGTTGTTTAGCAAGGGATAGCACCTGGAAATTTGCAAACAACAGGCATAGACGAAGGAACTCAATCTTTGCAAGAGGACAGAGATGCAACCTGGACCTAGATATTTGCAAGAGAACAGGGTAGGGGGTGGATCTAGAACTTTGCAAGATCACACGGGTGGAATCTGGATCTAGATCTTGAGAAGGCAATAGGACCTGGACCTCGATGTTGATATAGGGATGGCCTGGTTTAGATCTCTGCAAAGTGACAGTGATGGGGTCTAAATAGTTGCAAGATTGGTGACACGCAAATTCGTGAAGCATTCCATATTTTTTTAATGGGCGTGCATAATGTCGCTTGGCGGGACCCAGGGGAAGAGCCTTCTCTGTGGAGGCCCCGGCCCTCTGGAACCAACTCCCCCCAGAGATTAGAATTGCCCCCACCCTCCTTGCCTTTGGTAAGCTACTTAAAACCCACCTCTGCCGTCAGGCATGGGGGAACTGAGATGCTCTTTCCCCCTAGGCCTTCACAATTCTATGCATGGTATGTCTGTATGTATGTTTGGTTTTTATATTAATGGGTTTTTAATCGTTTTTACTATTGGATTACTATTGTACACTGTTTTATTGTTGCTGTTAGCCGCCCCGAGTCTCCGGAGAGGGGCGGCATATAAATCCAAGAAAGAAAGAAAGAAAGAAAGAAAGAAAGAAAGAAAGAAAGAAAGAAAGAAAGAAAGAAAGAAAGAAGAGAAAGAAAGAATAAACAAACAAACAAATAATTGCACCAGAGTGCCTTCCATCCCCTGTCCTCCTAATGTCCTCCTAATCTTTGACTAGTATCATGTATATAAATATTATTATATCTTTGTATACCACCAATATGTACTTGACAAAACAAATACCGTAAATAGATTGTAGGGAAGAAATTGACCTGGAAAGTAGGCACTTGTCTTCAAAAACTTGCCTCTTGTGTGATGACTTTGAACTAGCTGTTCTCTCTTATCTTAATCTACCTCGCGGGCTTTCTTGTAGAAGAAATTGCGGAAAATAGTATGTATACTCTTTGGCATTCTTCGAGGAAAACTGAAATGAAAATACGTCAAAGATGAACTAACTAACCATAGGCATTTGAACTGTGATGACTGAGGAATGATGCTTGATCAAGGTGCTTTGAATTATTAAATGCACATTATGTCTCAATTATCTGCCTAAGAGCCACTGATTCTGCATAGAGATTTAGAATTTGGATGACCCAGATCTCTATGAAGTATTGTATACTATATATTGTAAACATAAAAATAAAAATGGATTTCTATGAGATGGCTTGAGAGTTTGTCAATTGCTGTTTTACGGGAAAATCTGATATTTTAAAGGGATAGAAACCTTTAGGAAGACAGTACAGTAACCTGATGCTTTTTTGAATAATATATTGGGGTTTTAGAGTTACATATTCTTGCTGATTTTTGCTGAATTCCAAAAGAGCTTCCCGCAAACGCTTGATTTATTGACATTACCACATTTCAAGATCTGAATTATGGCCTACCTGAGTATTTCTCAATCTTGGCAAATTTAAAACCTCTGGACTAGCTCACTTATTTAACTCAGTTCAATAACATTAATGAATAAAACGCCCACAAGTCCCTAATAAGGGGGATTCTGGGAGTTGAAGTCCACAAATCTTGAAACCATGTGAGGTGAGGAATTATGGCAATTGGGAAGTGTGACCGGAACAATATGGAACTGAATACACTCAAAACCGTAGAAATGGTGGTAGATTTTAGGAAAAACCCATTCATACTTCCACCTCTTACAATACTAGATCACACAATATCAGTAGTAGAGACCTTCAAATTTCTAGGTTCTATCATATCTCAAGACCTAAAATGGTCACCTAACAACAAAAACGTCATCAAAAACGCACAACAATGAATGTTCTTTCTGCGCCAGCTCAGGAAGCTCAAACTGCCCAAGGAGCTGCTGACCCAGTTCTACAGAGGAATAATTGAGTCTGTCATCTGCACCTCTGTAACTGTCTGGTTCGGTTCTGCAACCCAACAGGACTGACACAGACTTCAGAGGAGAATCAGAGCCACAGAAAAAAACAATTGCTGCCAACCTGCCTTCCATCGAGGACCTGAGTCAAAAAGAGGGCGGTGAAAATATTTAATATTTACACTTCGCATCCTGGACATAAAGTGTATCAACTCCTACCCTCAAAACGACGCTATAGAGCACTGCACACCAAGAAAACTAGACACAAGAACATTTTTTTCCTGAATGCCATCACTCTGCTAAACAAATAATTTCCTTATCACTGTCAAACTATTCACTAAGGTTGCATTACTATTAGTTGTCTCATCATTCCTATCACACATCTCCTCCCACTGTAACTTTGTTGCTTGTGTCCTTACTATTTATATTAATATTGTTTCCTGATTGCTAATTTGACCCCTATGACAATCCTTAAGTGTTGTACCTCATGATTCTTGACAAATGTCTCTTTTCTTTTATGTACACTGAGAGCAGAGGCACCAAAGACAAATTCCTTGAGTGTCCGGTCAGACTTGGTGAAATAAAGAATTCTATTCTTATACCCTAAATTCTATTCTATTCTATTTGAATTTTTTATTCTATTCAATTCTATATCCTAAATTATCTACTCTACTCTATTCAAATTTTCTATTCTATTGTAATATTTTACCATATTCTACATCCTAAATTCTATTCTATATATCCTAAATTCTATTCTATATATCCTAAATTCTATTCTATTCTATTTGAATTTTCTATTCTATTGTAATATTCTATTATATTCTATATCATAAGGTCTATTCTATTCTATAACCTAAATTCTACTCTATTCTATCCTATTCCAATTTTCTATTCTATTGTAATATTCTATTCTATACCCTAAATTCTATTCAATTCTATATCCCAAGTTCTATTCCATCCTATCCCTATTCCCATTTCTGTTCGTTGAGAAACGCTGACTCAGCTTCGCGCACGCGCCCCTGAGCACCTTCCCACGAAGGCCGCCGCCTCCGCGCCTCATCCCTAGAGAGCCTTTAAAGCGAGGCGGAAACGGAAGTGACGCCCGCTTCCCCTGCTGGGGCGACATTTCCGGAGCGAAGGCGTCCGAAGAGAAGAATCGAGCGAAGCGAAGGCGGGAGGCCGCGGTTCCTCGGCTTGCTTGTCCCAGGTGTGGAAGCGGTCGCGGGGAGGCCCGCGCGTGGCCGAGCCGGGGCCGCGGCTGCCCGGTCGCTCTCCCGCCTGGGGGGGATGTGGGAGCGCTCAGGCAGAGCGCGAGGGGGCGGCCACGCCCCCTTTGGGAGGCAGTGACGTCACTCCCCCCCCCCCAGTTCAGTCCATAGACCAGAATGAAGAGGTTGGGGTCCCGAAAGGCGGAAGAGCCGGAAGAGTCTCCCTAGGTTCAATGGGGGGCTCTTTTCTCCCCCCTCTATTGACAGCCTTGGGAATGAAAGGGATTGTCCAAAGTTGGGCTCTGGGTTCCAGGGCAGGTTATGAACCTGCAACCTCAGTCAGTTTAGATAGAATAGAAGAGAATTCTTTATTGGCCAGGTGTGATTGCACACACAAGGCGTTTGTCTTTGGTGCAGATGCTCCCAGTGTACACGTGTGCATTTATAACATTTAGAAACATAGAAGATTGACGGCAGAAAAAGACCTCATGGTCCATCTAGTCTGCCCTTATACTATTTCCTGTATTTCATCTTACAATGGATATATGTTTATCCCAGGCATGTTTAAATTCAGTGACTGTGGATTTACTGCTGGAAGTTTGTTCCAAGCATCTACTACTCTTTCAGTAAAATAATATTTTCTCATGTTGCTTTTGATCTTTCCCCCAACTAACTTCAGATTGTGTCCCCTTTGTCTTGTGTTCACTTTCCTATTAAAAACACTTCCCTCCTGGACCTTATTTAACCCTTTAAAATATTTAAATGTTTCAATCATGTCCCCCCTTTCCCTTCTGTCCTCCAGACTATACAGATGGAGTTCATGAAGTCTTTCCTGATACGTTTTATGCTTAAGACCTTCCAGCATTCTTGTAGCCCGTCTTTGGACCCGTTCAATTTTATCAATATCTTTTTGTAGGTGAGGTCTCCAGAACTGAACACAGTATTATTCCAAATGGGGTCTCACCAGCATTCTATATAGCGGGGCCAAGACTTGTATACTTGTATACAATAGACTTGTATACCGCTTCGCAGTGCTTTTACAGCCCTCTAAGCTGTTTACAGAATCATCATATCGCCCCCAACAATCTGGGTCCTCCTCCTCCTCCCCCTCCCTTCTCCTTCATTCCACAAACCCTCCTAAAACTGAGGATGTTCCCTAGATGTGTAGTGAAAGGTCTTCAAGAAAATCAAGTTGAGAGAGCCACAAGGGCACCACGCTCCTCCAGCTCTCTCATTCACTCACTCACTCCACAAACCCCATTCTCTCCTAGCATTGATGATGTTCCCTAGTTGGGTCATGAAACGTCTTGCCAAGCTGAGAAAGAGAGACAGTCAGGGACTCAACCCTGAGCTACAAATATTCCCTTCCATTACAGTGCAGGGGTGCCTCTACTTATGAACTTCATTCGTTCCGTGACCAGGTTCTTAAGTTGAAAAGTTTATAAGAAGAAGCAATTTTTCCCATAGGAATCAATGTAAAAGCAACTAAGGCATGCGATTGGGGAAACCACAGGGAGGGTGGAGGCCCTGTTTCCTCCCAGGTGATTCCTAGAGAGGCCCCACAGAGGCTTCCCCCCACCCTTTCTGGCCCTGTTTCCTCCCAGGACATTCTTAGAGAAGGCCCCACGGAGGCTTCTCCCTGCCTTTTCCAGCCATGTTTCCTCCCAGGAGATTCCTAGAGAGGCCCCACAGAGGCTTCCCCCCACCTTTTCTGGCCCTGTTTCCTCCCAGAACATTCTTAGAGAAGGCCCCACAGAGGCTTCTCCCCGCCTATTCCGCCCCTGTTTCCTCCCAGGAGATTCCTAGAGAGGCCCCACGGAGGCTTCTCCCGGCCTTTTCCGGTTACACTTTCGGAGGCTTGGGTTTGTAAGTGGAAAATGGTTCTTGAGAAGAGGCAAAAAAATCTTGAACACCTGGCTCTTATCTAGAAAAGTTCGTAAGTAGAGGCGTTCGTAGGTAGAGGTACCACCCTATATGTTAGCTCATCCCCCCCTTTGATTGTTTTGCAGCAATCACAGCAGTCATGGCTATGGATTGGCTTGGAAGCATCGTCTCGATCAATTGTGGAGACAGCTTGGGAGTCTACCAGGGACGAGTGTCTGCGGTGAATCAAGCTAGCCAGACAATTTCACTCACTGGACCTTTCCATAACGGAGTCAAATGTTTGGTACCCGAGGTTACCTTCAGGTAAACGATCCTCTGTATGTATTGGTAGTATACAGAGATAGGGGAAGATCCTTCTCTGTGGCGGCTCCGACCCTCTGGAACCAGCTCCCCCCTGAGATTAGGATTGCTCCCACCCTCCTTGCCTTTCGCAAACTCCTTAAGACCCACCTCTGCCATCAGGCATGGGGGAACTGAAACATCTCCCCCTTGCCCATGTTGTTCTGGTGTTAGATTGATTGTGTGCTTGTTTTTTAATATTCTGGGGTTGTTTTATGAATTTTTTAGCTTAACATTGTAATTGGATTGGTGGGTATTGGATTTGTTATTATGTATTGTTTTTGCCTTGTTGTGAGCCGCCCCGAGTTTGCGGAGAGGGGCGACATATAAATCCAATAAATCTAATCTAATCTAATTTATATAATACCAGTAAAGAGAAACATTAGGACAGGTGACGGAAGGCACTTGGGTGCACTTACACACGCCCCTTATTATAATATAATAATACATTATATCATACAATAATATATATAACATATATTATATATATAACATAATATACTGCTCAAAAAAAATAAAGGGAACAGTCACATAACACATCCTAGATCTGAATGAATGAAATATTCTCATGGAATACGTTGTTCTGTATAAAGTTGAATGTTCACAGTAGCAGGTGAAATTGATTGTCAATCAGTGTTGCTTCCTAAGTGGGCAGTTTGATTTCACAGAGGTTTGATTTACTTGGGAGTTATATTGTGTTTTTTTGAGTAGTGTATAAACCAGGATGGCTTATGCTGCTACATAGCACTCTTTCCCAACCTGAAGCCCTCAAGATGCGTAGCTGTTCCTCTTCTATCCCACCACTGGCTGGCAGAACAGAGGTTGCAATGAGAGGCAAGCACTATGTCCAGTTAGCCTCATCTCTGGTCCTCTCCCCCTGTTTAGGGCTGGGGATATCACGGAGCTGAAGATCCTGCAGATTCCGGGCCTTGGTGATAACGGACAATGTGGAGACTTCCAGAACTCCGATATTCCTGCCCTCGAGTGTCCGGCTGGGGCCAGCCAGAACGGCACGGGCAAATTGCCGAAGAAGCCCAGCAGCGCTCCACAGAACATCCCCAGGAGAACCGACGCGAAGACCCAAGAAGTTGTTCTCTCTCCCCAGTTGCACCCCTGTTCTAAGAGCTACATGGACCGACACACGGAATCCTTGAACCCATCCAAAAACTTCCGCCGCAGGCACAACTCGTGTGAGTCTCTTAGGACTTTGGGTTTTACTCGATGGTCCCACCTTGGCGGTAGCTGTGGTTGCAGTCTGTTGCTCTGCCTGCTTTCTCTACGGCAGGGGCCCCAACTTTTGGGGGCACCAGGGATCGGTTGTTGTGGACTGTTGACCGCTGGCCCTCCAGCAGCCGAATCAGATGAGGAGAAAGTGTGGGAGTCAGGTTCATCATCAAGGCAACCTGAGAGCTCCAAGGGGGAAGAGGGAACGGAGCTGTCAGAGACAGAAAGAGAGAGAGAGAAAGAGGAGAGAGAGAGAGAGAAGAAGAGAGAGAGAGAAAGAGAAAGAGAGAGGAAGAGAGAGAAAGAGAGAGAGGAGAGAGAGAGAGAAAGAAAGAGGAAGAGAGAGGAGAGAGAGAGAGAGAAAGGAAGAGAGAAAAAGAGACAAGAGAGAGGAGAGAGAGAAGAGAAAGAGAGAGAGAAGAAAGAGATAAGAAGAGAGAGACAGAAAGAGAGAGAGAGAAAGAAAGGAAGAGAGAAAGAAAGAGAGAGAAAGAGAGAGAAGGAGAGAGAGAGAAAGAAAGGAAGAGAGAGAAAGAGAGGAGAGAGAAAGAGACAGAAAGAGACAGAAAGAGAGAAAGAGACAAGAGAGAGAAGAGAGAGAGAAGAAGAGAAAGAGATAAGAGAGATACAGAAAGAAAGAGGAAGAGAGAGAGAGAGAAGGAGAGAGAAGAGAAAGAGAAAGGGGGGGGGGGGGAGAGAGATATTTCTGTGTATGTGAATCTTTGACTACTCAGAGATTACTCTGCACACTCCTTAACACCCCTGTCTTTGACAATCCTCCTTAGCAGATCCTCGACTCTTCTGACCTCAGTTGTCTTTCCTTTCAGGGTCGTCCAGTAGCCGTCATCCCAACCAGGCGACTCCGAAAAAAAGCGGCATGAAGAACGGCCAGATGAAGAACAAGGACGACGAATGCTTTGGGGACGACATCGAAGAAATCCCAGACACCGATTTTGACTTTGAGGGCAACCTGGCCCTCTTCAATAAGGCCGCAGTGTTCGAGGAGATAGAAACGTACGAGAGGAAGAGCGGGACCCGCTCCCGAGGCACGCCGAGCGAGAAGGCGTCCGCCCGCTATCGCCACGACGAGAACATATTAGAGTCCGAGCCCATCGTCTACAGAAGGATCACCGTCCCCCACGCGAGCAAAGAGTTCTGCACCGGTAGGTTGGGGTTGGGAGTGATCCTTGTCCACCTCAGGTCATGCCTGATTCTGAAGAGGATGAGCCAGGCCCCTCCGGCCAGCCTGGGCCAGGGGGTTGCCAGAGGAACCCGAGAGTGAGAGTGATAGACAGTGACTGGGGAGAGCCAGAGGTGGCTAATGTCACAATGGGAGATTGGTCGCAGTCAGAAAGTGAGGAAGACATATTAGTGGAAAACAATTGTGTTCAGTTCTGGAGACCTCACCTACAAAAAGATATTGACAAAATTGAACGGGTCCAGAGATGGGCTACAAGAATGGTGGAAGGTCTTAAGCATAAAACGTATCAGGAAAGACTTCATGAACTCAATCTGTATAGTCTGGAGGACAGAAGGAAAAGGGGGGACATGATCGAAACATTTAAATATATTAAAGGGTTAAATAAGGTTCAGGAGGGAAGTGTTTTTAATAGGAAAGTGAACACAAGAACAAGGGGACACAATCTGAAGTTAGTTGGGGGAAAGATCAAAAGCAACGTGAGAAAATATTATTTCACTGAAAGAGTAGTAGATCCTTGGAACAAACTTCCAGCAGACGTGGTTGGTAAATCCACAGGAACTGAATGTAAACATGCCTGGGATGAACATCGAGCCATCCTAAGAGAAAATACAGGAAATAGTATAAGGGCAAACTAGATGGACCAGGAAGACTTTTTCTGCCATCAAACTTCTATGTTTCTATCCTCGCTATAGAAGGATGGCCAGAAGGTGAGAGGAGATTCAGAATAAAAGGTGTTAATTCACAGCCTTAGCTCTTTGAGGTGTGATGTCACTTCCAGGGTGTATAAAGGAAGGATTATGGGAAATGGAGGCATGGACTTTCAATTCTTCCATGGAAGAGCTGAGAAACTGTGGCGTGCCTGAAAAGAAATCCTAAAAATCATGGTCTCTGTCTCCCAATACATTGTGTGCTGGGTTCCTGTGTTAGCAAAAGTATGTGGTGAGCTTCTGCCTATGCTTTGATTAACGAGAAGGGAGTTATCTAGGAATGTGATGAGGATTGAGTTTTGCTGTGCTTCCCAAACCCAGAGTCAAGGCTGGTTTCTTAATATCTGCTTCATATGCTACCTAAACAATAAATGGGAATAAATTGGAATAAGGGAAGAGGAGAGAATTTTATTGGCCAAGTGTGATTGGCCACGCAAGGAATTTGTCTTTGGTGCAGATGCTCTCAGTGTACATGAAAGAAAAGATGCATTTGTCAAGAATAGAATAGAATAGAATAGAATAGAATTTGGAATGATAGAATAGAATAGAATAGAATTTTATTGGCCAAGCGTGATTGGACACACAAGGAATTTGTCTTTGGTGCAGATGCTCTCAGTGTACATGAAAGAAAAGATGCATTTGTCAAGAATAGAATAGAATAGAATAGAATAGAATTTGGAATGATAGAATAGAATAGAATAGAATTTTATTGGCCAAGCGTGATTGGACACACAAGGAATTTGTCTTTGGTGCAGATGCTCTCAGTGTACAAAAAATAAAAGATGCATTTGTCAAGAATAGAATAGAATAGAATTTGGAATGATAGAATAGAACAGAATAGAATAGAATTCTTTATTGGCCAAGTGTGATTGGGCACATAACAAATTTGTCTTTGTTGCCTCTGCTCTCAGTGTACATAAAATAAAAGATGCATTTGTCAAGAATCATGAGGTCCAACACTTGTCATAGGATACAAATAAGCAATCAAATCATATTAGGAACCAGTCAGTATGAATTGTAAGGATACAAGCAACAAAGCTATAGTCATACAGTCATTAGTGGGAGGAGATGGGTGATAGGAATGATGAGAAAAACTAGTAGAATAGAAGTGCAGATTTAGTAGAAAGTCTGACAGTGTTGAGGGAATTATTTGTTTAGCAGAGTGATGGCGTTCAGGAAAAACCTGTCCTTGTGTCTAGTAATTAGTTGTCTTGGTGTGCAGTGCTCTGTAGCGACGTTTTGAGGGCAGGAGTTGAAACGGTTTATGTCCAGGATGCGAGGGGTCAGTAGATATTTTCCCTGCCCTCTTTTTGACTCATGCAGTATACAAGTCCTCAATGAAAGGCAGGTTGGCAGCCATTGGTTTTTTTTCTGCAGTTCTGATTCTCCTCTGAAGTCTGTGTCGGTCCTGTTGGGTTGCAGAACCGAACCAGACAGTTATAGAGGTGCAGATGACCGACTCAATGGTTCCTCTATAGCAGTGTTTCCCAACCTTGGCAACTTGAAGATATTTGGACTTCAACGAATGCTGGCTGGGGAATTCTGGGAGTTGAAGTCCAAATATCTCCGTAGATGTTTTGAGGGTTGGAGTTGAAACAGTTTATGTCCAGGATGCGAGGTGTCAGTCAATATTTTCCCCGCCCTCTTTTTGACTCGTGCAGTATACAAGTCCTCAATGGAAGGCAGATTGGCAGCCATTGTTTTTTTTCCCTGCAGTTCTGATTCTCCTCTGAAGTCTGTGTCGGTCCTGTTGGGTTGCAGAACCGAACCAGGCAGTGATAGAGGTGCAGATGACAGACAGAAGAGTTGGAGAAAAGTAGGAACCCAACAGAGGAAGCATAACAGCCTCCTTTGCTCACAAAGCTGTGCCGGCAGTGTCTACTTCGGACCAGGCAACCCCGGCGATACCAAGTCCAGTCCTAAGCTGTTTCCTTCGACTCTCCTCTATCTCGCAGCCGCGGTGTAATTTAAACCTGGCTCCGGGCCAGCCTCCGGTTGCAGCTCTGTAATTACACCTATATCCATATATAATATTTTCCCCTCCAGGTTTACACGCTGCCTTTTCAGATGGTGCCTCCGCCTTTTCTGAGTTTATTTAAGAGACCGTCTGGTTGTGATAAGCTGGTCCGACTGGTTGCCCTTGCGTGTGTGCGAGGCAGGGAGGGGAACCCTCGGCGCTCTCACGCTCCAGGTCCGAGAACAATTGGCACGAAAGGCGATGCAGCCCTAAGCGCAGCCTTGTCCTTGGCGTGCAGCGGGGCTGTGTAATCGCACACCTTATCTCTCTCTCTCTCTCTCTCGTGTTCCCAGCAAAGATCTCCCCTTACACACGAAGGGCTATTAGGAGCCAAGCGCTGCGGAGGCACGCAAGGCCAGCAAAATGCGAATGGCGAAAGAGGCCTCCTTCCCTTGGAGAGTAGCCCAACCCCACACACCTCCTGTTCACCTCCTTTGGGGGCGCAAAGGCATAATAATAATAATATAATAATAATAATAATAATAATAATAATAATAATAATAATATAGTAATATAGTAATAATATAGTAATAGTAATAATAATAATAATAATAATAAATAATAATAATAATAATAATACGAATCCCAGTGACCGGTTAGGTCCCACAGAGTTGGCCTTCTCCGGGTCCCATCGACTAAACAATGTCGTTTGGCGGGACCCAGGGGAAGAGCCTTCTCTGTGGCAGCCCCCGGCCCTCTGGAACCAACTCCCCCCGGATATCAGGGTTGCCCCCACCCTCCTTGCCTTTTGTAAGCTCCTTAAAACCCACCTCTGTCGTCAGGCATGGGGGAATTGAGACATTCCCTTCCCCCTAGGCTTATAAAATGTATGCATGGTATGTCTGTTTGTATGATTGGTCTCTTAAATTGGGTTTTTTAAAATTACTTTTTATATTAGATTTGTTATATTTGTCTTTTTACTGCTGTTAGCCGCCCCGAGTCTGCGGAGAGGGGCAGCATTCAAGTAAGTAAGTAAGTAAGTAAGTAAGTAAGTAAGTAAGTAAGTAAGTAAGGAAGGAAGGAAGGAAGGAAGGAAGGAAGGAAGGAAGGAAGGAAGGAAGGAAGGAAGGAAGGAAGGAAGGAAGGAAGGAAGGAAGGAAGGAAGGAAGGAAGGAAGGAAGGAAGGAAGGAGGGAAGGAAGGAAGGAAGGAAACATGAAGGAGGAAGGAAACATGAGGGAGGGAGGGAGGGAGGGAGGAGGAAAGGAAGGAAGGAAACAAGAGAAAGGGAGGGAGGAGTGAAGGTAGGAAGGAAAGAAGGAAGAAAGAGAGAAAGAAAGAAAGAAAGCAAGCAGTGTTTCCCAACCTTGGCCACTTGAAGATATTTGGACTTTAACTCCCAGAATTCTGGGAGTTGAAGTCCAAATATCTTCAAGTGGCCAAGGTTGGGAAACACTGCCCTAAAGAACTCTGGGATGGGATGGCCAAGTTTAAAAGGATCCAGTCCTGTTGCTTAAACCTGACCTCCCCTTGGATGGCGATTTGGGTTATGGATCCGTCCTGCTCCTTTTGCCCAGGGCCTCTTGATAACCTCTCTCCTGATTCTGGGTTTCAGATTCTGGCTTAGTCGTCCCGAGCGTCTCTTACGAGCTCCACAAAAAGCTGCTTTCGGTGGCCGAGAAACATGGCTTGAGTCTCGAACGGAGGTTGGAAATGACAGGTGTGTGCGCCAGCCAGATGGCCCTGAGTTTGCTCGGAGGACCCAACAGGTAAATAGCAATAGCACTTACACTTATACACCGCTTCACACTGCTTTTTCTCTCTAGGGGTTCTCAGAGTCAGCAAATTGTGGCCCAACAATCTGGATTTTCATTTTACCGACCTCGGAAAAATGGAAGGTTCGGTCAACCCTGAGCCCCTTAGGATCGAACTGCTGGCAGTTGGCAGAGTTAGTCTGCAATACTGCATTCCAAGCACAGGGAAGGGGGAAGAAAGAGAAAGAAAAAGGAAGGAAGGAAGGAAGGAAAGAAGGGAGGAAGGAAGGAAGAAAGAAAAAAGAGAGAAAGAAAGAAAGAAGGAATAAAGGGAAGGAGGAAAGGAACTAGCTATAGCACGTAGACTTATATACTGCTTCACAGTGCTTTACACCTTCTCTATGGGTCATCCTCTTGGCCCCAACACTCTGGTTCGTCATTTTACTGACCTCGGAAGGATGGAAAGCTGAGTCAACCTTGAGAAGATGAGGGTCGAACTCCTGACTGTGGGCAGTTAGCTTGCAATACTGCGTTCTAACCACTGGGAGGGAGGGAGGGAAGGAAGGAAGGAAGGAAGGGCAGTAACAATACCACTTAGGCTTATATGCCGCTTTGCAGTGCTTTACAGCCCTCTCTAAGCGGTTTACAGAGTCAGCCTCTTGCCCCCAACAATCTGGGTCATCTTACCAACTTTGGAAGGATGGAAGGCTGAGTCAACTTTGAGCCCGGTGAGATTTGAACTACCAATCTGCAGGCAGCCTGCAGTACTGCACTCTAACCACTGCGGTAAAGGATTCAAAATGTTTATTAAGAACCCAAGAAGAGCCCTGCTGAATCGGGCCAAAGCCCATCGAGTCCAGCATTCTGTGTCCCACAGTGGCCCACCAACTCTCCATGGGGATCTTGGACAGAAAGAGAAGGCAAGGCCCTCCCTTGCCCTCGACCCCCAACCAATGAGACCCAAGGGAACCCTGCCTGCCTCAACCAACATAGAGGCGGCACTTGGACGTCCGTTTCAATAACCGCTAATACCCTTGGCATCTAATTCTTGGTATCCAATTGTTGGTATCCTATTCCTTTTGTTCTTAAGCATAAAACGTATCAGGAAAGACTTCATGAACTCAATCTGTGTAGTCTGGAGGACAGAAGGGAAAGGGGGGACAGGATCAAAACAATTAAATATGTTAAAGGGTTAAAGAAGGTTCAGGAGGAAAGTGTTTTTAATAGGAAAGTGAACACAAGAACAAGGGGACACAATCTGAGGTTAGTTGGGGGAAAGATGAGAAGCAACATGAGAAAATATTATGTTACTGAAAGAGTAGTAGATGCTTGGAACAAACTCCCAGCAGACGTGGTTGGTCAATCCACTGTCACTGAATTTAAACATGCCTGGGAGAAACATAGATCCATCCTAAGATAAAATACAGGAAATAGTATAAGGGAAGACTAGATGGACCAGGAGGTCTTTTTCTGCCGTCAATCTTCTATGTTTCTAAGTGGCTGAACTGTTTCTTAGAAAAAGTGACATGTTTTCTCCTCTGCACCCTCGTGTGAAAATTCACTTAACTAAACCCTTGTTCCCTTTCAGGCTGAACCCTAAAAACATTCACCAGCGACCCACCGTGGCCTTGTTGTGTGGCCCCCACGTGAAAGGCGCCCAGGGGATCAGCTGTGGTCGGCACCTCTCCAACCACGAGGTGGACGTCATTCTGTTCCTCCCCAATTTTGTCAAGATGCTGGAATCCATCACCAACGAGCTGACCCTCTTCAGCAAGACCCAAGGGCACCAGGTGTCCAGCATTAAAGGTAAATGCAACAGTGGAAACGGAGCCTTTTAAATTATACGATGGACACGGTTGCAGGGACTGGGCAGGGCTAGTTTAGGGCAGGCCTAGGCAAAGTGGGCTCTTCTATGACATGTTGACTTCAACTCCCAGAATTCCTGAGCTGGCATGCTGGCTGGGGAATTCTGGGAGTTGAAGTCCAGATATCTTCAAGTTGCCAAGGTTGGGACACTTCTCTAGAGAAGAGAAGAACCAGGGGAGACAATGGTGGCAGATTTGGGATATATTTTTGCTAGTGTCCGAGGGGCAGCTGGAAAAAAAGCCAAGGACGTTGAGGTCCATGGAAGCTTCTAGATGCAAAAAAAAAAGGGCATTAGCTTCCTTTGACAGCCTGTTACATTTTCAATCTTCTCAGCTCCATCTAGTGGGGAGATTCTGGTTTGTTTTCTCCATCTCAGGGATACATCCTGAACAGGTGAATTCGGTCGCAGGCAGAGGTGATGGAGGACCCAAATTCCTTTTTTTCGCCATTTTTGGTGGTATTAATTTTTTTTATAAAAATAATTATTTATTTTTCACAATCTCCATGTACACATCCATGCATGTACCATAAGTCATGTCAAAACACACATAATTATACAGTTCTATCCATTCTATCATAAATCAGTTTTGCACCTATGTATACTGCTATTTATGTCTGTTTTTCTTCATTTCTTTCCCCTTCCTTTATCTCCCTCTTCCCCTCCTCCTACTTTCTTTCTCCTTCTCTCCCCTTTCCTACTTCCCTCCATTTCTTCTCTTCTCCCTTCACCTGTCTACTTCCTTTTAACCTTTCTCCGAGTGATTCTAACCATAGTTATGCCTTAGGTTTAACAGACTGATAACTTATACCCCTGCATCTTTTATTGACCACTGCCACTTCTAGACTGATATACTTTCTATATCATCTCTATACATATAACTTCTTTTTTCTAGGTATATATTACTGTTCTAATGCTGCCTCCTATATCTAATTGGAGTCCACAAGTCTTAAAAGTTGCTAAGTTTGGGGACCTGTGCTCTAGAATATGGTGGTCAGAAATAACTGTCCAACACTAGTACTATTTAAAATACTATACAGTGATCCCCCGATTATCGCGAGGGTTCCGTTCCAAGACCCCTCGCGATAATCGGTTTTTCGGGATGTAGTGGTGCGGAAGTAAAAACACCATCTGCGCATGCGCGCCCTTTTCCATGGCCGCGCATGCGCAGATGGTGTTTTTACTTCCGCACCTGGGAAGACCCAGCAGCTGAGGAGCCGCCTGCCTGCCCGCTTGTCCGCCGCTTTTCCGCCCGCCGCTTTTCCGCCGCTTTTCCGCTTGTCCGGCCGCCGCTTTTCCGCCGCTTGTCCAGCCGCCGCTTGTCCGCCGCTCTGGGAGTTGAAGACCCAGGGAAGGTTCCTTCGGCCGCCCAGCAGCTGATCTGCTCGGCAGCGCAGTAGCAGCGAGGAGCCGAAGATGGGGTTTCCCCGTTGCCCACGCAAAGGGGAAACCCCATCTTCGGCTCCTCGCTGCTACTGCGCTGCCGAGCAGATCAGCTGCTGGGCGGCCGAAGGAACCTTCCCTGGGTGCCGCCCGCCGCTCGAGAGCAAGAGGGGGAGAGATAGAGAAAGAGAGAGAAGGAAAGAAGAGATGAGAGAGAGAGGAAGAGAGTGTGAGAGAGGAAGAAGCAAGATAGAGAAAGAGAGAGAGAAAGAAAGATGAGAAAGGAAGGGAGTGACGTCATCGGGTGAAAAAATCACGATATAGCATTTCGCAAAGATCGAGATCGCGAAACTCGGGGGATCACTGTATATTTGTTATTTGTTATTCACCTTTGTTACATGGCAAGTGGGACGCCATGACAATTACACTGTATTCCAGTGGTTCTCAACCTTTCTAATGCCACGACCCCTTAATACAGTTTCTCGTGTTGTGGTGACCCCCAACCATAAGTCTAGCGCCAATTCAGCACCACTTCATCCAGGGGAATTTTTTTTTGCTTCCAGTATTGTGCAAAGGAAATTTATGAGTTTTTGGTCTTTTCATCTAACTTCCTGTTATTGTTCACCTTCTCTCCATCCACTACTAGCAACCCCATTCAAAACAAAGATGGGCAGAACATTTAAGGAAAGTCATGGTTTAAATCAAGTCCATACTTACCCCAAAACAATTCTCCCAACAGAGCTTTAAGCTGATTGGAAGGAAGGTCAGATGGACACCCCTATTGTAAACGCCTGATTGGTCGGATTGTAAAAATATGTTCCAAGGCGCCAGAATGGAAGCTTTAGTTCCTAACACCATAGGAAATTTGTCTTTCCCCCTCATGGTCTTAGGTGACCGCTGTGAAATGGTCATTTGGCCCCCAAAGGGGGTCCCGACCCCTAGATTGAGAACCACTGCAGTGCATTCAATATATTCATATGTAAACAATAAAATATATATTTTTAAAAAGAGAGGAAGAGGTCCAAAGCGATCCATGACTGGGGTTGAACCTCAATCTCCCCCACTTAAGCCCGACACCCCGTTACTTAATGTCCCCTCTTTTCCTCCCTTAGATCTTCCAGAGACGCCCGTTGACTTAGTGATCAACTGCTTAGATTGCCACGAAAACGCTTTCCTGAGGGATCAGCCTTGGTACAAAGCGGCCGTAGACTGGGCCAACCAGAACAGAGCCCCCGTCCTCAGCTTGGACCCTCCCGTGAACGAAATGGAGCAAGAAGTCGAGGCCAAGTGGTCGCTGGCCTTGGGGCTCCCCTTGCCGCTGGGCGAGAGGGCCGGCCGCCTCTACCTCTGCGACATCGGCATCCCGCAGAAAGTCTTCCAGGAGGTGGGCATCAACTACCACTCGCCTTTCGGCTGCAAGTTTGTCATCCCCTCTGCACTCGACCTAAAGGGGTGGGGAGGGAAGACTGGCCGGTGGTCCAGGACAAGACAAACCTCCGGCTTTACCCGATGCATCCTGACCGTTATCAAAACGTTTGTGGACGCCTTAAAAGGGGGGGGGGATATTAACTTCTGGACACCAGCGCAACAGGTCAAGAGAATCCGTTGCACAAGGATTTGCCTTCTTCCTCGGAGCCGTCCATGCTCCTGTGCCATTGCGTGGAGAATCTTAAGGCAGCTCACGTTGATGGTTAGAAGATGGCCAGACGTGTCCTCTTACTCCTCTCATTTCCTTGGTTGCGTTAGACCATTGTGGTTCTTCTTTTAAACTTTTGGGGGGATTTGGGGTCCCCCCCAGCACTAGAATTGGGAAAGGTGGCTTGGGCTCTGCCCCGACCACAATCCACGATCACAGGAGAAACGATCACAATTTAGCTGGTGCTTGGGGCTGTCCTTTTTTCTTTCCTTCTTTTCTTTCAAGCTCAAGTGTTCTTGGACTTCCCGTCTTTGGGTCACCATTGGGTCGCGATCCTTTGCTCCATTCCAGGGCTGACCATCCCTCATTTCCCAGCTCGCGGGTTTACTACCCCTTGCTTCTCCGGTTGTGGTGTGTGGGTGTGTCCCAAGGACGCCTGGGGTGATGGAGAAGCGGATGGGATTGTGCCAACGTTTTAGGTTCCCACCGTAACTCGCGTCCTCCTGCCATTTTACACGCGAAGATTAATGTCGGATTAATGGCTGTTCCTTTTTTTGTGTGTGTGTGCGCGCGCGTGCGTGCACGAGACAGCGTGCACAAGACTGAAAGAACGAGGAGTTTTGTTGGACCTGTGCTTTTCCCATTGGATACAAAGGTCCAGGAAGATCTAAGCGCTTGAGCCGGGCGCAGTGGTCTTCCCCTTTAGAATGACCGCACGGAGCAATAGAATGGACGTGATGTTGCCAGGCAATCCAGAACACCTTGAAGAGGCAACTGGCTGGCAACAATTGTGGTCCTGCACACTGAAAAGCGCATGAACCACCGGTTTCCACGGGCACTGTCGTAGCGGCCATCGGTTTCCTCTCTTCCTTTCTCCACTTTTGTGGGGAAATGTCTTAACGAGGCTCTGTGGGGGCCGGGTTCTTGCTACACGGGGGTGGGGATTGTTCACGCAGTCCTTAGATTTCGGGGGACTCCCATGTATTGACGAAAGGGGGGGGCGCTTCAAGAAACCCACCACCACGCTCAGCCTTCTCTCGTCTCCAAAGATGCCGCGCAGAATTCTCATAAATCACAATGATTAAACTGCAGTAAAGCAGCTCGCGTGCCGAGTCGTGTTCATTTCCGTTTGCTCCACCCCTTGCAGGAAACAAGGGGCCCTTTTCTCTCTCCCACCCCACCCCAAAAAAGAACCGTCAGCCCTGATTGAAGCCACGCAGTAATTTAGGCTTAAATTTTATTAGTTGTAATCAGTCGGGGCAACTGGACGAGGCTGAGCATTTTATTGGCCTGATAGCCTTTCCTGATGCTATGCAGAGTTCGCAGCAGGTATTTTTTTTCCTTGGTATCCTAAGAGAGAACCATTATTTGCCACCACCTAGGATTGAACTCTCCACTTTCCTGAGTGGAAAACGAACTCCGTCACTACTAGACCATTCTTTAGGCACATAAATGTTAAAAAATAATTAAAATTGGAGACTCAGGCAGAAAACTTGCATACGTCCCGATTCTTACTGTGGAGTTTACAGCCATGCCATGCATGTAACATCCAATTTATTATAAGTTTCACATTTTTTCAGATCACAAGCTTGGGCTGAACTGATGCAAGATTTTCAGGTGGTTCTGTAAAACCCTGAAAATCAGACCTTTTCCGTAAATCATCACTCGGAATGATGCAGTGGGTCTGTCAGAACACGTGGGGTAATGATGGCTTGGTAGCCAATCATTATCGGCACTTTTCGGTAGCTTATTTCAATTCTGGATTTGTCATGATACTGTCTAGTATGGCATTCAAAGCATACTTATCAAATATTCCATTTAAAGCTGCTCATCTTTAGATAAATAAATAAATATGTAATCAATTTCACAACTAAATTAGCCACAAGTGACCAAAAAATACACCAAAAAGAGCCTATGTCCTCCTTTACCAAAAAAAAAAGGGGGGGTGTGGACTTAAAACACAGCCAGCAAGGGAAGAAACATTATTATAAAATTCCGGGATTTGTGGCAAGATATAAAACTACCATTTTTATTGTTAAGAGGTAAAAGTTCATCCATAAGGGAAGTCCCAAGTAGCTAGACGCAGCCATAACAAATTATCAAACAATATGAAACACTTTATTTGAACTTTACAACATATAAATTATGAGATAAATCTGTGCTTCTGGACTGCGGTCCCGTTCCCCTCCCACGTCCGTTGTCCGACCTGAGATCGCGCCAACACCGCAGTCCATGGTGCTCTGGGGACGGGACGTTGTTCCTTGCAGAGGTCAGACCAATCTCAGAGTATTTACACATCCCGCCGGGAGCTGCTCCCCTCTACCTGTCTGTCATCTGCTTAGATCGCGGCTCGAGTCTCGGCAAGTCAGCCGCCGTTCCTCTGGAGACAAGCCGGCGAAGAAGGGGTGGACGAGAGCTTCGCCGAACGTGATCCGCTGCGCTGGATCAAACTCTAACATCTGCATCATCAGGTTAAACAACTGCAGATGCTCGCTGGAATTGTGCAGCATGTACGTCTGAGGAGAGAAGACGGGACAGGGATCCATAAATTGCTCCTGGGGGTTTTTTGGGGGGAGGAAGGGCAAGTGCATTACCTACAGGCCCTTGGAATGTCACAGGTGTTTCTTGTCATAATGAGATTTTTAAATAAATTAATTTCTCTCTCTCTCTCTCACACACACACACACTGTATACATTAGCAATAAACGCTGCTTAAAAAAATAAAGAACACTCCAAGAACACACCCTGGATCTGAATGAATGAAATATTCTCATTGAATACTTTGTACAAAGTTGAATGTGCTGACAACATGTGAAATTGATGGTCAATCAGTGTTGCTTCCTAAGTGGACAGTTCGATTTCACAGAAGTTTGATTTACTTGGGAGTTCTGTTGTTTAAGTGTTCCCTTTATTATTATTATTTTTTGAGCAGTGTATGTACAGGATAGCAATATGCAGGGGATAATCTTTAAAAGGTTACACTGGTAACACCAGGCAAGATGGGAAATTTTCAGGGGTGAACCCTTTAAAAAAATATCAGAATCTTGTCCGGTGAAATTGTGCTTGATTAATAAATAAAATTTATGCCAACCTGTCTCCTGATTTGCTGGGGGGGAGGGGGGGAAGGAGAGATGGAGGCCTTAAATGTAGCTTTTAGCTCATTTTAGGGCATGTGGACTTAATTCTTTCCCTCCCCCCCCCCCCATTTACAAGACATTTCCAGCCAATGGATCCCGTTACTTAATATTGGCTCAGAAAATGTTCCAGAGGCATAATGAAAGTTGAATGGTCCAGTGTTTTTAATGAATTAAGAACATTATTACCTGTAATGGTTTGCAGTTCTCTTGCACGTATCTCCCATCAGACGTGTTCTCATCCCAGACTAAATTCCCTTTGTGAAAATATTTCTGTTTCCTAATTGTAAACAAGGGAAAAGAAAACACACACAAAAACAAACATTAAGGGTTGAGACAAGCAAACTTAAAGACACGCAGAAAACTCCTTTCCTCCCCTAAGCACTTAAATTAAACCACTGCAGAAACTACTCAACATCATGTAAACAAACCTGTCATTTAGAGGTTTGGTGTTTCACTATGCATATGTTACTCTTGGAGGAAAAACCTTGACCCACGTCTTACCCTGTCAACAAGTAATCCCTGGCTGGTCCTCTTGCCCAAGGTGACAAGATAATGGCCTACCTTCCTGCTCCTGAAAAGACCGGACTTACTCGGAGTCAAGCACACCTACCGAGTTTTGCGGATCATGTGCTGTGGTATTGGGCCGAGGATTTTCTCCATCATTACTAGGTGTTCTCTGTTCTCGTGAGTCTGTGAAGTCAAAGAAAACACGTTTGATTTGATTGGTTTTATTTTATTGGATTTGTATGCCGCCCCTCTCCGTAGACTCGGGGGCGGCTAGCAACAGTAGTAAAACAGCATATGACAATCCAATATTAAAACAGTTAAAAGCCCTTTTTGAGCAGTGTTGTACACTGCTCAAAAAAAATAAAGGGAACACTCAAAGAACCCATCCTGGATCTGAATGAATGAAATATTCTCATTGAATACTTTGTTCTGTACAAAGATGAATGTGCACAACAGCAGGTGAAATTGACTGTCCATCAGTGTTGCTTCCTAAGTGCACAGTATGATTTCACAGAAGTTTGATTTATTATTATTATTATTAATAATTATTATTATTATTGCCGCACGAATCCCAGCGACCGATTAGGTCCCACAGAGTTGGCCTTCTCCGGGTCCCGTCAACTAAACAATGTCGGTTGACGGGCCCCAGGGGAAGAGCCTTCTCTGTGGCGGCCCCGACTCTCTGGAACCAACTCCCCCCAGAGATTAGAACTGCCCCTACTCTCCCTGCCTTCCGTAAACTCCTTAAAGCCCACCTTTGCCATCAGGCATGGGGGAACTATAACACCTCCCCCGGGCATGTACAATTTATGCATGGTATGTTTGTGTGTGTGTTTGTTAGTAAATGGGGTTCTTTTTAAACTTTTTAAAATATTTTAAATTTATTTGGATTTGTCACAATTTGTTGTATCTTGCTGTGAGCCGCCCCGAGTCCGTGGAGAGGGGCGGCATACAAATCTAAATAAATAAATAAATAAATAAATTTATTGGATTTGTATGCTGACCCTCTCCGCAGACTCAGAGCGGCTAACAACAGTAATAAAACAGCGTACAATAATAATCCAATACTAAAAACAGTTAAAAACCCATTATTATAAAAACCAAACACACCTACAGACATACCATGCATAAAATTGTAAAGGCCTAGGGGGAAAGACTATCTCAGTTCCCCCATGCCTGGCAGCAGAGGTGGGTTTTAACCCTGCTGTTCTGTTCGGGTCGTATGTGACCCGAAGCCAAGTTTGAGTCCCTGTAAAAAATTTTCCCTGCATATCTGAAACTTGAAATTTCATGACTATTTATCATTTCAGGGGTTCTCTCTATGAGAATTTTTTTGGGGGGGTGGGGGGCTTAGTTTTTGCTGGGCAAAAAAAGTTACAAATCTTATGTTCCCGGGTCACCCTGACCCGGACCGAAAACTCTTCATTTGCAGTGCTTATGTTTGGTCTTTTTGAAAGCTTTTTTCACTTGGAAAGTAGTCTGAACATTTCTGCACACAATGATATGAAAATTGAAATGAAAAAAGTAAATCTTATTGGTTTATTTTGCGGATATAATGCACGCCCCCCCCCGTTTTTGTGAAATTTTTTTCAATTTATGGATAGTTTTGCTTGCAAAATGCATTCTATTTTACTAAAGTTGGTGTGAGATTGGTAGCTTGAACATTTCTGAATATAAGAAAAATATAAAGGAACTGAAAAAAATGATTCTTATTGGTTTTTTAACATCAGAAATAAGGCCTCCCCCCCCCCCCCCTTGGCTGCTTGCAACCATTTTCACTTTTTATTTTTTTATGCTCCAAATCCGAAATATTCTTTAAAATCTTAGGCATTCATTTACTCAATTTAACAATGCTGATCATCAAAAAATATTTTTGGGGTGGTGGCTAATTGTTTTCTGGGCAAAAAAAAATCATAACTTTGAATCTGTTTCTGTTCGTATGTGACCGGACCAAAAATAATTTTTTTAGATACTTGAATTTGATCTTTTTGAAAACTTTTTCAACTGGAAAACTAGTTTGAACATTTATGAACATAATGATATGAAAATTGAACTGGAAAAATTGAGACTTATATTTTTATTTTGATCAAAAAGCCCCTCCCCCCATCCTTTTTTAATTTCGTGTCAATTTCTATTTTTTAAGGCTACAAATCCCTAAGGAATTTTCCCCCAAAAGGTTTGATATACTAAATTGAACATTTCTGAATATAAGAAAAATATAAATGAACTGAAAAAAATGGTTCTTATTGGTTTATTTTTGCCACAAAAGGGCCACCCCCCCCTCGGCCTTGCTGTGTGCCATTATTGTCACTGTTTATACATATTTGTCTAGAAATATTTGGAATATCCTTTTGAAAATCAACCACATTGTAGCCAGAGAACTAATTTTATGAAACAAATCCATTTTACTAAAAAAAAGTATGTAAGTTTGAAATTAACAGCATAATTTTTATATAAATTGAAATAATTGAGGCATACTTTATGTGCAAAATAAACCAATATGCATCAATTTTTCCAGTTCAATTTTCATATCATTATGTTCAGAAATGTTCAAGCTACCAATCCCACACCAACTTTAGTAAAATAGAATGTATTTTGCTAGCAAAACTATCCATAAAGTGAAGACTATTTTAAAAAAACGGGGGGGGCGTGCATTTCATCAACAAAATAAACCAATATGCATCAATTTTTCCAGTTCAATTTTCATATCATTATGTTCAGAAATGTTCAAGCTACCAATCCCATAGCAACTTTAGTAAAATAGAATGCATTTTGCAAGCAAAACTGTCCATAAATTGAAAAAAATTTCACAAAAACAGGGGGGGCGTGCATTATATCCGCAAAATAAACCAATAAGATTTACTTTTTTCATTTCAATTTTCATATCATTGTGTGCAGAAATGTTCAGACTACTTTCCAAGTGAAAAAAGCTTTCAAAAAGACCAAACATAAGCACTGCAAATGAAGAGTTTTCGGTCCGGGTCAGGGTGACCCGGGAACATAAGATTTGTTATTTTTCTTAAACAGAACAGCTTAAAGAGCTTACGAAAGGCAAGGAGGGTGGGGGCAATTCTAATCTCTGGGGGGGAGTTGGTTCCAGAGGGCAGGGGCCGCCACAGAGAAGGCTCTTCCCCTGGGTCCCACCAAGCGACATTGTTTAGTTGACGAGACCCGGAGAAGACCCACTCTGTGGGACCTAACTGGTCGCTGGGATTCGTGCGTGTTTAAATTCAGTTACTGTGGATTTACCAACTACGTCTGCAGCAGAAGGCAAAACCAAACGAAACACAAGGACCAGCATTTTTCTTCTCACACTGATTTCAAGAAAGTATCTCTTCTTTATATCAAGCAGACTAGAGGTTGGATGCTGCCAAAGTCAACCAGTCGCCAAAACGTAATAAAGACGACACACTCAGTGCAATTAAGTAAATGGACTATGGATCGAATATTGCAACTATCAGGCAAGGAAAATTGTATATTTTGCTGACCCCTTCAGTGCTTGTTCAAAGTTATGACGGTGCTGAATGAAGGGTACTTATGACAGCTCCTTGTAATAACTGTGGCCATCAGGGTGCGCTTGTGATCAAATTATTGCAATTGTGACATTGTCTAGCTTAAAACTTACAACAGTGGTGGCGAACCTTTTTTCCCTCGGGTGCCGAAAGACTGTGGGCGTGCACTATTGCACATGGGCGAAGGCCCAAACCCATAATTCAATGCTTGGGGAGGGTGAAGACAGCTTTCCCCGCCCCTCAAGGCCCTCTGGAAGCCAAAAATGCCCTCCCAGAGCCTCTGTGCGAGCCAAAACCTTGCCAGCACACACATGCATGATGGAGCTGAACTAGGATAACGTCTCGTGAGCCTGCAGATATGGTTCTGCGTGGCACCTGTGCCATAGGTTCACCATCACTGACTTACAACCTTCCCAGCTGGCTTCTAACAAGCAAAGTCAATGGGGAAGCCAGATGTCGCAGTCCTCACTTAACGACACAGAATGATTTGATTAATGATTCATTCATGTGACACTACACTGTGACATCCCTTGGAGATGGGAGTTTCCAGTCCTTATACAAGGACTGCTTATAGCTTACATAACAGAAAGCGTGTCAAAGCGCTCGCTCTTTAACGCAGAAGAAAATAATAATAATAATCTATCCAGAGACAATGAAATCCACATACCTGGAAAAGTGTGAATCCTCGGTAATATTCGAAGAGGATGCAACCAATGCTCCAGACATCGCAAGGCTGTGCCCAGCCCAGTTCTGCGGAAGAAGGGACAAAATCACACGGGTTCTGCATAGCAAGTGAAGATGCACCTGTGGTCACAACTGAAATCTATAAACCAGTGATGGCAAAACCTTTTTTTCCTTGCGTGCCAAAAGTGCATTGCTATTGCCCACACTCATGTGCCCACACCCATAATTCAATGCCCCCCACCTGCCCAACCCCGCGTGCGCATGTGACCTCCTGCTTCTGCCCCATTCCCTGCGCATGACATCCCTCCCTGCTGCCCCGTTTCCTGGCTTCTGATGGGCCTGAGGCCCGTTTTTTTGCCCTCCCTAGGCGCCAGAGGCTTTCTGGGAGCCCAGGGAGGGCGAAAAAGGCCCCCCTCACCCCTCGAGGCTGAAAACTTCCTCCTGGAGCCCCCACGCGAGCCAAAAATTAGCTGACTGGTGCAGATATGCACGCTGGAGCTGAGCTAGGGCAACTGCTCGCGTGCCGGCAGATATGACTCCGCGTGCCACATATGGCATGCGTGCCATAGGTTCACCATCGCACCTATAGATTGCTGCATTCTTTCTCCACCACTCAGTCCTTATGTCCAAACTGCTTCAATTCTTTATTGCTGTAGCAGCCTGCCTTCCATTGAGGACATGTATCCTGCACGAGCCAAAAAGAGAGCTGTGGAACTATCTACAGACTCCTCACAACCTGGTAGGCAAAGTTGGCTCTTCTATGACATGTGGACTTCAACTCCCAGGATTCCTGAGCTAACATGTTTGGCTCAGGAATTCTGGGAGTTGAAGTCCACAAGCCATAGAAGAGTCAACTCTGCCTAGCCCTGGGCCACCAAACATCTAGACACAAGGACAATTTCTCCCCCACTCCCCACTGGTCCCACCACTTTTTATTAGATTTGTATGCCGCCCCTCTCCGAAGACTCGTGGCAGCTCACAACATTACAGCAATACAATATAATTTTTTTCCCGAACGCCATCACTCTACTAAACAAATAATTCCCTCAACACTGTCACACTTTCTACTAAATCTGCACTTCTATTCTACTAGTTTTTCTCATCATTCCTATCATCCTTTTCCTCCCACTTAGGGCTGTATGACTATAACTTGTTGCTTATATCCTAAGATTTTTATTAATATTGCTTCTTCATTGCTTATTTGACCCCTATGACAATCATTAAGTGTCATACCACACGATTCTTGACAAATGTATATTTTATTTTATGTACGCTGAGAGCATCTGCACCAAGACAAATCCCTTGTGTGTCCAATCACACTTGGCCAATAAAATTCTATTCTATTCTAAATACAAATCTAATATTAAAAATTTAACAACTCATTTAAAATATATCATTGTACACAACATCTGCTGCACAATCATATACATTCAGTCCAATTGAACATAACACAAACAAGTAACTCCCACAACAATAAAGAATATTCAATAAAGAAATCTAATTCTATTCTCTCTTCTCTATTTAGCGGATTGGTTTAATGTCAAAAATCAACAGGGAAATATAAATGAGTGTGGACTCACCCAAGATCACTTCTGGCGGCCGGTAGTGCCGGGTTGCCACAATAGTGGTATGATGCTCGTGGTCAAATGTGGCACTTCCAAAATCTGCCACCCGGATACTAGTGTTCCTGATAGATTTCTCTTCACAGTTCTGCAAGGCAGAAAAGAGGCCGCCGGTCCATCCCCAAAGCTAACACAAGATGTTAAATGGCTCAACATCAGCAAACAGGCTTAAGTCAAGGTACAACAAGAATCAGAGATACGGGGAAGGGTAGTTGCGATTTTACACAGCTTTTGGAATCTGGGGAAACTGCCACCCAGAATTTATTGCTTTAATCATAAGCTGTTCCCTCCTGCCCAGTCACAAATTCGTATTCCTCCATTTCCATGCAAAAAGCAACTGGCTGGCCTCCCCATTCAAATGAAACCCACCTTTTTCTCATTGTACAAGGTATCGAATTCCGAGTTTACAAACAAGATGTTCTCAGGTTTGAGATCTGTGTGAGTCAGCTGGTTGTCGTGCAGAACTGGGGAAAAAGGAGAGGAGACATTATAATCAGCTTTGCAGTTAACAGCTCCCGACTTGTAATCCAGAGCTGAAGTCTAATAGGGATTTAACAACCAGAATATCTTGTTTAGAAAGAGGCCAATTTATTTTTAAAGATGCTGTGAAGCGTTTAGGCTTTTCGAAAGAAAATTTACTGAAAAGGGCGATATTCATCACCCCCAAATTATGGACGTTTAAGAGACTGAATTCATTTCTGTTCCCTCCCCCCACCCGGCTTCACAGTGCACCTATTAAATTTTATGCCATCAATGACCAGAGAAACAATCCCTCGTAAAAAACTCAGCTCATTGGCCATTGGACCCACAATCATAGTTCCCTCTAAGCTGAGCAGTGAGCAATTGCTCACTTAAAAATCATCATCAACTCAAGAGTTTTCCAAACCTGCCCAGAAGCCGAGAGGGAAAGAGTGAGAGGGGAGGAAGAGAGAGAAACAGATAGAAAAAAGAGAGGAAGAAAAAGAGAAAAAAAAGAATGGAAGTAAGGAAGAGAGAAAGAAAATCAAAATCTAGTTTGAAACTAGCTCAACTATTTAAGTGGCATTTTGATATTGATAGAGTTGCCCTATTATGAGCTCACTGTTATAGACACACAATACAGTATTTTATTTTGAAATTCTCTGAGGCAAAACAGGGTGGGTTTTTTGTTTGTTTGTTTGTTCATTCATCCATTCATTCATTTATTATTTCTGTGCCGCCCAGTCCCAAAGGGACTGCCGCTCAGACACTATACTTTTCCACCCACCCACCCCAAAAAATTAGAGGGAACACTGCCCACAATCCTGCTAAATACTGCAGGATTGATCGGGATATTAAGCAAGGATAATTAAATTAACTATTTGTATGCCGCCCCGAGTCTTCAGAGAGGGTGGCGTATAAATCCAATAAATAAATGAATGAATGAAAGAATGAATAAATAAATAAAACCCCATCCCTCCCCAAGCAATGAGAAAACAGAGATCTTTATTTCTGTTTTTCTCTCCTTAAGCCACAAGAGTGGTACTTACATTTCAAGGCATGGCAGAGCTGGTAGGCCATGTGCCTTATCTGCGGAAGAGGGTAGGGCTGAAAGTTATTCTCTTTCAGAAATTCAAAAGTGTTTTTGGCCAGCAGCTCAAAGGCGATGCACATGTGGCCATGGAAGTTGAACCAGTCCGACATCAAGACACACAGGCTAGGCCTGAGGAAGAAAAAAACAGAGGGAGGGTGGAAATCTGTCTGCCATAGAAACAGAACTGCCTGGCCCTTCATTACGGCCTTGTCAAATTCGATGGGGCTGCCTTTTAAGAATTCTCCCCCCACCCTTCAAGCAGAAGCACGTTAGGGTTACTGGGAAATCTGGGGCGAAGGAAAAGCAACTTAATGGAGCTTCTACGAGTAAGTTACAGAGATAAATTGCCTAAGATTACAAGGACTTGTGCCTGTGAAAGTATCTACTTCCTCAAAAACTAAAACATTCAAAGGAATTAATAGAATAAGCACTCCTTAATGTTTAGAAATTCTTGGGAGGGGCCTGTGCTGATTCTCTCCTTCCACTATAGGGTAAGAGAGCTGCCTATTTCATGATTCCCCACCCACACCCGCAGGTTGTTCCAGGATCCTCATTGGAAAAAGAAACGGCAACATAAACGGCAGAGGCAATACTTACTGTTTAGTGTCCTTTTCTTTTTCTTTGATTTTCTTTAGGACGTTAATTTCTAATCGGGCTGCTTCACGGTATTTGCCCACATTTCGAATAATTTTCAAAGCTACCAGAGATTTGTCTCTGCGGAGCAGGTGGAGAAAGAGGAGAGAAAGGGGAGGGGGGTTGTTAGAAACATAGAAGACTGAAGGCAGAAAAAGACCTCCTGGTCCATCTAGTCTGCCCTTATACTATTTCCTGTATTTTATCTTAGGATGGATCTATGTTTATCCCAGGCATGTTTCAATTCAGTGACTGTGGATTTACCAACCACATCTGCTGGAAGTTTGTTCCAAGCATCTAAGATTAGATAAATGACAGCAGACATTTCCAGTGAGGGAGTGGCTGAGATTAAATCCAATACAGTGATCCCCCGATTATCGCGAGGGTTCCGTTCCAAGACCCCTCGCGATAATCGATATTTCGGGATGTAGTGGTGCGGAAGTAAAAACACCATCTGCGCATGCGCGCCCCTTTTTCCATGGCCGCACATGCGCAGATGGTGGAGTTTGCGTGTGGGCGGCGGGGAAGACCGCCCAACAGCTGATCTGCTCCGCAGCGCGGTAGCGAGGAGCTTTGCGTGGGCAACGGGGAAACCCCATATTCGGCTCCTCGCTGCTGCCGCGCTGCGGAGCAGACCGGCGGCCGAAGGAACCTTCCCTGGGTGCCGCCCGCCGCCCACGCAAAGGGGAAACCCCAAGACCATGTAAGCTGAAACCGGGCGGTTTGGACTTCCCATTCCTCCAAGTCACTTCGCCGCTCGTGTCCTGGCTAAACCGGGCAGCAGGAGACAGGCTTTGAGTTTTGGCTGCGGGGGGAGGGAGTTAGGAAAGTCCTACTTCTCCCCCCGCAGCCAAAAACTCAAAGCCTGTCTCCTGCTGCCCGGTTTAGCCAGGACACGAGCGGCGAAATGACTTGGAGGAATGGGAAGTCCAAACTGCCCGGTTTCAGCTTCACATTCCTCCAAGTCATTTCGCCGCTCGTGTCCTGGCTAAACCGGGCAGCAGGAGACAGGCTTTGAGTTTTTGGCTGCGGGGGGAGAAGTAGGACTTTCCTAACTCCCTCCCCCCGCAGCCAACAGCCGCGCCGCTTCCCAGCTGACTCCCGAAGCCAAACGCGGAAGTGGTTTTTTTTTTAATTAATATTTTTTTTAAAATCGCGATATAGCGATTAGCAATGATCGAGATCGCGAAACTCGGGGGATCACTGTACTTTGTTCAATCAAAACCCAAAACAGAGGAAACCAATTTCTCTTTCCTTTCAAGCTCCCAGAGACAGGTGTCAAAAGACAACAGAGCAAAAAGGAAAAGATCAAGCACTATAATAATTAAATCAAATAAAGGTCTTCGGAGTAATTATGCTTCACCTGCCTATCTCATCGCCTGAAGGCCCCCAAGATGTTCTTTTGAAGGCCAGAAAGGCTTCATTCTACTTAATGATGCCGTTTCTTGATGACAAAGCAGTCACGAAGGGAGTAAATAACTGGATGATTCAGTGTTCATTTTCTAGTGTTCAATTAAAGCAGTGGCACATCCGCCAGTGGTGCATCGTCTTAATGTCCCCCAAATGCCCCGTCAGAAGATTATGTAGAAATTCAGGGTGGCATCAGTCCAGATGTTATGAAGGTAAGACCCTGCACTGACAGGCCACCTCTGCTTAAGGGGGTCCCTGAAGTGAAGACTTTCCCTCGAGGTCAAGACCGTCAACAAACTTTCTCTCGACGGAAAGGCAGATTCACTTTGGAGTAGGGGGTCTTGAAGATGCTCAAGCTCTGAGCTGGGCAGGCCCCTTGAAAGGGGACCGACGGATTGCCCAGCTGACTGCCAGCCAACTGCCACTCCCAACAATGTTGAGTGTCATGGGAGTGCATGCGGTAACAATTTATAGGGCCTTCAGTCCCAGGGAGGGAAAATTGCATCAGCCTAACAAGGAAACCGTGGTTGAGAAACACTTTGAAAGACGTTCTCTACATACCTGTGATGGTGAACCTATAGCATGCATGCCACAGGTGGCACGCGGAGCCTATCTGCTGGCAAAAGAGCAGTTGCCCCAGCTCAGCTCCAATGTGCATGATTTTCGGCTAGTGCAAAGGCTCTGGGAGGGCATTTTCAGCCTCCCCAGGCTCCAAGAAGACCTCTGGAGCCCGGAGAGGGTAAAAAAACAGGCACAGCGGGGCCCACAAAAAGTCAGGAAACGGGGCAGCACCAGGGTGTGTGGGGGTCACATGCGCAGAGGGAGCAGGGCACGTGGGGGCTTATAGGATTATGGTACACCCATAGCACACACTTTCGGCACGCGAGGGGAAAAGAGGGCCCGCCATCACTACTATATACCATTTTCTCCCACCGCCCCTCAAATATTTGTAGACCCTTCTAGAGTCAACGTTCGGAACTTTCTTTCAGTTTAACGCTGAAAGCTGTGTGTCACCCCATCTGCTCATGGACAGACACAGTGGACCAAATAAACACCAACAGGAAGCAGCTCTCAGGATAAGGGGGCAGCAGCTCCGCGTTGGTGTTGAGTTGAAATCCCCTCTCCTGGCATTCTGATGACACGTCTCCAAGAACAAGAGTTGGTGTCAAAACAGTGCAGAAGTTGGTGATAAATTACCCGCTTGCCACACTATCTATAGAAGGCCTGATGTTGATGGGAACTTGGGAGGGGTGATTTCATGAGGGAACAGATGCAGTCACATTTTTTCGAGGGGTTCAAGGCCATCCTATACCTGCAAACCTGGGCGGAAGCAGGAGGACTTGCCATGCTGGCACTATCTGAGTGGGCAACATGACAGGTTTGTGGGTGGGGGGGGACAAGGGATGTGAACTTTCAACCGGGTGGGAAACTCAGATCTAGGTTTCCCAGTGTAGATGCTAGGACAGCTCTGGCAATAAATTGGAACTCTGAGGAGCACTTTGACCCTGATTTAGTCTGGATGGTACCTGGAACCTTGACAGTTGGATTGATCGATCAGCTAGAAAAACAAGCTCCCCGCTAGAGAAGTTGGTGCCAGAGTTTTGGCAACTGCTTTTACCCGATTTCAACCTGGCTGAGAATCCTGGGGATTGAAGTCCACAAGTCTTAAAGTTTCCAAGTCTGGAGAGCTCCGTCCTAGATCTTCAAAACGTTCCCTAGAACCCCCGTATACTCCCAACTAACTGGGTTCTAAGCAGCATTGCTTGGGCACAGAACCCGCTGCCTTGCTTTGGAAGGAACTGACATGCCTCCTCTCTTTCACCCTCTTTTCTCACTTTGGGGATGTACGTCTCCCCTGAGGGGTGTTTTCCAGGCTGCCTCCTTCATTGCAGATTTCCCTCTTCCCTTAAGGTCACAAAAGAGCGTGAGTGTGTTTTCCTTCTCTTACAATACTTTGGGCTGACAATTGGGAAAAGTTACGATGGCAAACTTTCCAAGAGAAAAGAAGGAGGAGAGTCTTAGCGTCTTGGTGAAAAGATGCCAATAGCAAAAGGTGTTGGTGTCATTAAACCAATTTGGAAATGGCAGTTTTTCTCGCGTTCCCAATTTTCTCTTTCTTCCCTCTTTCCCTTTACTATCCAAGGGGGAGAAGGAGCTGGTGATGATATAAAGTTCTGTGCCGTTTCTGATGAAATATGGGAATCTCAATGCCAACTGGCCAGGCTGCACCCATTTGGAATCATCCTGGGGAAGCACAAGTAAAAACGAGGGCCGGGAAAATATTTACTGACCCCTCACATCCTGGACACAAACTGTTTCAACTCCTACCCTCAAAACATCGCTACAGAGCACTGCACACCAAGACAACTAGACACAAGAACAGTTTTTTTCCAAACGCCATCACTCTACTACAGTGATTTTCAACCTTTTTTGAGTTGCGGCACATTTTTTACATATACAAAATCATGGGGCACATTGAGTGGGGGGGGGGGGAGTGGGGGGGGGCTAAAAAAAGTTTAGACAAAAAAAATTATCTCTCTCTCTCTCTTCCTCCCTTTCGCTCTATTTCTCTCCCTCTTTCTCTCTCTTCCTTCCTCTCTCTCTCCATCCCTCTTCCTTTCTCTTCCTTCCTTCCTCTCTTTTTTGCTCTTTCTATCTCTCCCTCCTTCCCTGCCTCTCTTTCTCTCTCTCTCGCTCACTTTCTTTCTCTCTTTCTCTTTCTCTCTTGCTTGCTTTCTCTCTCTCTTTCTCTCTCTCTCTTGCTTTCTTTCTCTCTCTCTCTCTTGCTGAGCTTTGCGGCACACCTGACCATGTCTCGCGGCACACTAGTGTGCCACGGCACACTGGTTGAAAAACACTGCTCTACTAAACAAATAATTCCCTCAACACTGTCAGACTCTCTACTAAATCTGCACTTCTATTCTACTAGTTTTTCTTATCATTCCTATCACCCATTTCCTCCCATGTGGACTGTATGACTGTAACTTGTTGCTTATATCCTAAGATTTTTATTAATATTGCTTCTTCATTGCTTATTTGACCCCTATGGCAATCATTAAGTGTTGTACCACGATTCCTGACAAATGTATCTTTTATTTTATGTACACTGAGAGCATTTGTACCAAAGACAAATTCTTGTGTGTCCAATCACACTTGGCCAATAAAAATTCTATTCTATTCTTTAAGCCCAAGATGAAAAATATGCCCGCAGGGGTTAAAACCCCTGAGTTTTCCAAGGCCACTTATAGCATGCGCTGTGGCTTCTCAGTAGGAGCACAAATTAGCTTACCTAGGCATTGGCATGGCATTGGACCAGAATATCTCTGAGACCGCCTCCTGCCGCACGAATCCCAGCGACCGATTAGGTCCCACAGAGTGGGCCTTCTCTGGGTCCCGTCAACTAAACAATGTCGGTTGGCGGGCCCCAGGGGAAGAGCCTTCTCTGTGGCGGCCCCGACTCTCTGGAACCAGCTCCCCCCAGAGATTAGAACTGCCCCTACCCTCCTTGCCTTTCGTAAACTCCTTAAAACCCACCTTTGTCGTCAGGCATGGGGGAACTGAAATATCTCCCCTGGGCCTATACAATTTATATATGGTATGCTTGTGTGTATGGATGTTGAATAATGGGGTTTTTAAAAAATATTTTAAATTGTAAATTTATTAGATTTGTTGTAAACTGTTTTTTATTGTGTTGTGAGCCGCCCCGAGTCTACGGAGAGGGGCGGCATACAAATCTAATAAACATAAACATGCTATCAGTGGCCTTGGAAAGCTCAAAGGTTTTGACCTCTGCTCTCGAGGTAAAGAGGACAGATCTCTGCCCTCCGGGAGAAGAGCCTTAATAATCCGGCCAGGCGTTTAAATAACTCCTACCTGGCATGGTCCACGCACTCCACCACTTTGCCAAACGTCCCTTCGCCAAGGCTGCCCACAATTTCGTCTAGGAGAAAAAACAGAGGCGGATGTGAGCGACGGGCAGGGGCACGGAGGTGGGAGATCCTGCAATTTCACAGCGTTCAAAAAATATCAAGAAAAGCTCTGACTGCTAACACTCTTTTAACGCACAAGTTGTCTAGTTTTCTGTAGTCAAGCAATTACTGTTCAGTCCATTTACAAGCAATAAAACATTAGAGACCCCTCCCGTACACTGAGAGCGATCTCGTCTAACATGGGGATAGAAAGTAGAGAGGTAAAGTTTTACGAAAGGTGGCTGTACATCGCTCTTGGAGCCAATCGCCGATCCTGCACACCAGGTGACCTTCCTTGTCATCTTCCACGCTCCTGCTGCGCTTATTGCTCTGTTGGCTTCTCTGTACACACCGCCCCCCGAAACGCCATCCGACCAATCGCACACAGCGGGCAGTTTCCGATTGGCAGATTGAGTTGTCATTCAAAGGCGGAGAGACGACGATGCGTCCGGTGGTTGGATTTTCCAGATCCCAGCAATTCATAAGGCACACAGCATATATAACGATAGGGATATTGCAAGGGACACGTCAAGACACAAACCGACTTTCAAAACAAAGGTTAAAAAAAACAGCTACAGGTATGTAAAGAAACTGAATAGCTTATGTGGCAGGCGAGGGCTGGAGTCTCGCAGCAGTAGGTCTGGAGCAGTAGGGGTAAGCAGCTGGCCTGCGCCCAGGGACTGGGCAGGCTCCCCAAGGCCTCAACTGCCACCAACTCTTAATCACTAAGGGAAGATACCCTAGCCGCGCAGGAAAGGAGGATTCAATGGAAGGAGCACCTCTATCAACAACCCCAATCCCCCCAAAATATTAGCAGCAGCCTAGGTTGCCCCCTGCTAGCCCAGTGGCTGTTCAGTTTTGAAGCACCCTCCTGATCAGGTGGAAACCACTGCAAACCTAATTTTTTCTATCTTTTGATAAGCCTGGTATCATCTCTCCTTTGCTTTTAATACTTA
The DNA here is from genome assembly GCF_031021105.1 of Erythrolamprus reginae. Lineage (NCBI taxonomy): Eukaryota > Metazoa > Chordata > Lepidosauria > Squamata > Dipsadidae > Erythrolamprus > Erythrolamprus reginae. Next base: position 4,587,333 of record NC_091959.1, on the reverse strand, counting down.
GACAGGAATCCTGTGGGAGTGGAGCATTTTAAAAATGTGACTGTTGGCTCTTCTATAGAGGGCCAAAAGCCAGCTAAAGTCATAGGGGTCAGTCCCACACCACCCCAATGCTCAGGAAAGTTTCTGGCCCTCTTGAAGAATGAGGGGGGGATACCAAAATGGAAAAGGAGTCCTTTGTGGCTACTAGGTTCTAGTGTACTGAAGGAATGGGAAGAAAACAGCCACACAATCCTAATTCCGCTATTATAAAAAACTATCCCAATTGCCATTTTATCATAACCTTTTTATCTAAGCAAAGTGTTATATAGTTCGTTTGAAATCTGCCTCCCCTTGTTTCACCTTCCCCTGGAGAACAACTAGGAGTATTGGTCTAAGAGAAAATAGTTGGAACAGTCAAGATGAGATAATCTTTAAGAACCTTAAACATGTTAAAGAAGGTTAAGAAAACAGAACGGTTTAGGTCACACCGAGCAAACTCCGTATCCTAAACACTGCAAATCGTACTTAGTGGGACAAATTTCCAAGTGAAGGGTTGTGGAGGGAATGGGGAGACTTATAATGAGCAACCTGTAAGATATTAGCAAGTGTAATTGAAAAACAGGATAAGGAAAGAGGACAGACTGGTTCAAACCATCCACAAAGCTCCCTCCCCTTTGCTAGGTGTGTAAGGGCAGAGAGCAATTACAGCCCTGGACTCCAGCTTTAGGGACCTGAGAGGTGTATGAATCAGAAGTCGCTGCTGTTTTGTTATTAAATGACTTGTTTCCTTTACAGCCAATCTGTGGATGAGATTTGGGAACTATTTCTTAATTTAATTTAAAAATATGTTAAATAGGAACATAGTTGTAACCAGAGCTAGAAAACCTGTATGTTGTCTGTGTTCCCCCAAACCTCTGACAGGCTGAATCTACATTGTGGACCTGTATTATTGCTCAGCAGTTACTCAAATTCCCATCAACTGGAGCTCTTTGAGTCCTTGGGGGGCTGCCATGCGTAACTAGGAGGCTGCCAGGCGTCAGGTTATTCAGGCTGATTATACAGATAGTCCTCAACTTACAACAGTTCACTGAGTGACCATTCAAAATGATCATGGCACTGAAAAATGTGACATATATCTGTTTTTCAATTATGACCTTTGCAGCATCCTCACAATCAAAATTCAGGTGCTCAGCAACTGGTTCATGATCGTTGCTGGGTCTCAAGGTCATGCGGTCCTCGTTTTGTGACCGTCTGACAAGCAAAGTCAATGGGGGGGGGGAATCCAGATTTACTTAACGTCCCGGATTATTAACTTATCAACTGCTGGGATTTCGCCATGGAAAGGGAGGTTGTGAAACGGGACAAATCTCACTTAACAAATGTCTCACCTAGCAACGGAAATATTGGGCTCCGTTGCGGTCGTAAGTCGAGGACTAGCTGTATACTCCGCAGGGTCTAGATTTCACCAGAATTGTCTCCAAGGGGGCTGTTATGACAGGAAGTGGAAGTTCTTCAGCCAAGTCCAACACAACTTGGCTGGGGTCCAAGGCTAAGAAAGCTGTCCTGTTGCAAAGGCAGAGGAACAGCCTGAGGCCCTGAGGACAGCTAACCAAGCGTCACCGTGCATATTATGGGGTGGACGCCTCAGAATGGAAAAGGAAGGAAGTCCTGAGTCATGTGCACAAACGCCCCTTGAATCGTCACCTCCCAGTGCAGCTCAGAAAAACACCTCACTGGATTCTCATCCACTACAAGCTTTTTCACAGCTGGGTTACCAAGCCTAACTTAACCAGCATCGCACCAGACAAGAACTCTTAAGAAACCGTACCGAGAGGGGAAGGAGGGGAAGGAAAAAAACAAAAAAAAGATAGCGATTAGAAGTACTCACCCAATGTTAATCAAAGCTGAAAAAGAGCTAGAAGGTCATTGGGCCCTAGTACATTTCCTGAATTCGTTTTGGATGCTACTCACCGAGGAGGTGCTGCTACATGACCTGGTCCTACGTTTCCGGCAGCGATGTTGGTGCTTCCTGGTCCGGTGACGCTCCCGAGATCTCCTGTTGTGGTGGCGTGAACGACGGGTAGAGTAATAGTCCTCTACAAAAGACGGGCTTTGCTCTTCAAACTTGTGCAGTTCATTGTCCGTCCTGTCTCGGTACCCTCTCTGGTAATGCAATCTGTCCTGGCTGAATTGCAAACAAAACGGGGGGCAAAATGGACATAGGACATTAACTTACTGCCAACACAACAGCTGCCTAAAACAACTCTTAACAAACACACAAATCTTAACTGACCGGTCAGCAGATGCACCTGCCAATTAGGTCTCATGACATCATTGACTGTAGCATATTTCTGTATCAAAGCTGTTTAGGATTGTTTATTCTGTGGCTGCAGTTCTATTAAAAATTATTCTGAGTAGGCAAAGGTGGCTCTTCGATAACTTGTGGACTTCAACTCCCAGAATTCTTGAGCCACTCATGCTAGCTCAGGAATTCTGGGAGTTGAAGTCCACATGTCATACAAGAGCCAACTTTGCCTACACCTGTTTCTAAGCAAACAACTAAAGAAGCAGGGAAGCAGGCTTCCATTGAGATTATAGTCCACCATAACAAACTTTCCCACATTATTCCTATTTTGCCCCATTTCGCCAGCATATATTTCCCTATGAAGTAAAAATCAGTCAGGCTTTTAAGGAATCTACAATTGTCTGAGTTGTCCTAAACAGCTTTGATACTAGAATTGTTAATTGCCAACAGAAGGGTCAGTATGTAGCACATAGAACAATTAATTAGGATTTGGAGAAGAGCAGATATTTCTGGCACATATGTATAAATCCATGCCCTATTTGAATTGAGGCTAGAATTTCAGCCTCCAAGATCAAGGGGCCTCTTTATTCAAAAGTCTCTCTGCATGGCGATCAACGGCTTTATGGGCCCAGTATTAGATTTTTCACTCATGAAAATAACTTTCTGGTACACAAATTGCAGCAAACAATGTAGAGTCTCTTTGCTTTATTATCTCTTTAGTCTCTTTTAGGATAACCGCCTGCTACCGCATGAATCCCAGCAACCGATAAGGTCCCACAGAGTTGGCCTTCTCCGGGTCCCGTCGACTAAACAATGTCATTTGGCGGGCCCCAGGGGAAGAGCCTTCTCTGTGGCGGCCCCGGCCCTCTGGAACCAACTCCCCCCGGAGATTAGAACTGCCCCCACCCTCCCTGTCTTTCATAAACTACTCAAGACTCATTTATACCACCAGGCATGGGGGAGTTGAGATAGCTCTTCCCCCTAGGCCATTACAAGTTATGCATGGTATGTTTGTGTGTATGTTTGGTTTTATAATAAGGGTTTTTAGTTGTTTTTTATTATTGGATTGTACATGCTGTGTTTATTATTGTTGTTAGTCGTCCCGAGTCTGCAGAGAGGGGCGGCATACAAATCCAATAAATTATTATTATTAATTATTATAATGAGCCTTTTTCAATTTTCAATCCTCACAAACATACAGAAAATTATTCTGAAGAAAGGGCGTTCCCAGGCAAAACAAAACCTTTCACTGTAGTGTCTCATGTGCAAGTTTTAATTTCAGTTCATCACAAATTGTACCTTAAATACAAAGCAGTTTGCACATTACCTTCGTTGTTCACAATGAAACAGCCTGTTCAGGCTTATCTGCCAATTTCTCTTAGTTCAGGACTCCAAGCAATGTATAAAAGTGAAATTGGTAATTCGATGCGCACTGCTAAAGCCAACCGTCCTATAACTGTAGGTCACATCTGACCTTTAAGTGTCCTTATTTGATTTCGTCTATTCTAGCCCACCCTGTACTGTGGAGATGCCAATGACAACCTATGCCAGGCCAACCTTGGCAGCCTTTAAAGCTGAATACTACAACGTTGCCTGGTTTTCTCAGTTCCACAGCAACATGCAAAGGAATACAGGGGTGTGATTCTTAAGAACGATAAATTTCTATGTTGAAGCAGACGCTGGAGTCAATCTTCCACATCTAGAGGATGTGCTGCCCAAATCTCAGCCACATATCAGGGAAGGGGGAGCAAGAAGCCTAGCACAGTGATTTTCAACCTTTTTTGAGGCGCGGCACATTTTTTACATTTTAAAATCCTGGGGCACACCACCAACCAAAATGACACAAAATGACACCCCAAGACACTCTCCTCTCTATTTCCATCAGTCTCCTCCCCACCCTTGTGTGTGTATACACCCTCTTGAACCATTTCCAAAAACAGGTGAGGGCTGGGGGGGTTTTCTCTGTTATTCTTTGGGTGCTTTTTATCATATGCTTTAAATCAAGAGTCACTTCTCTCTCTTTTGTTTCTCTCTCTTTCCTCATTCTCTGTCTCAATCATTTTCTCATTTCTCCTTTTTCCTCCCCTTTTTGCTCATTTCTCTCTCCCTTCCTCTCCTTTTCTCTCTCTCTCTCTTGCTTTCTTTCTCTCTCTCTCTTGCTTTATCTCTCTCTCACTCTTGCTTTCTCTCTGTTTCTCTTTTCTTTCTCTCTCTTGCTTTCTTTCTCTCTCTTTCTCTCTTCCTTGATTTCTCTCTCTCTCTCACTCACTCTCACTCTCTCAACAAAAAGTTGTGAGACCGGAATCTGAGCTTCCTTCTTCGCGGCACACCTGACCATGTTTCGCGGCACACTAGTGTGCCACGGCACCCTGGTTGAAAAACACTGGCCTAGCAGATTGCTCCCCAGAAGTATCTCATTTCCATTCCATTTTTTAATTCCAGTCCCATAGGCCAAACTTCAAAGGGTTTGGAGAGATTCAGAGTGTGAATGGTAGAGGGATGACTTCTATATTTGTCTCTGATCTATTTCTGTTAAGAGGGCAGAATGATTTATGATTTACAGCAGGATAAAACCCACAGGCATTTGACTATTATAAATGTAAAAGGAGATTACAATTACAAAACAACAATGAAGCAAACTAAAAATCAAGGGTTTGGAGGGGAGAGGTGGAGTTCCTTCTCTTGTTAGTGCACCAACCACCTCCAGCCAACAGCTTCTCCTTCAGGCCAACCAGCCAAGCCAGTTTTCAAAGCTTTGCTTGGACGCTAAGAGTGGGAGTGGATTTTAAAATTCACTTTAAAATGCCACAAGCTCTCTGCTAGGCACCATGCAGTGGTGGATACTTACTGATATACTGATTCTAAATATTATGTCTAGGTTCTCCCACCCCTCTTCATTTTATCTGAAAAGCCTCCTAGTTCTTCCTAAAATTAGTTATGTATTATTTGCACAAACAAGAACTCAGACAACTAATGTTTCATTATACGTTTTGGAAAACAGGGAATGCAGGAAAGATCCCTTATCTGAATTTGTATCCAGCAACCAACAATCTAAAACAATCTGATGCAATGATAGAATTAACTACAGCGCCCTGCTTTGGAGGAACCAAGACTCTGTAAGCTGTGGGTTGACCCAAGAAAAAGAAAATAAGAGCACAACAGCAATCTTGCTCCATCCAAAAGGAGGAGCATTTTCATCATCAGTGATGAAAAAAAAGGTCAACAATTCTCCCCCATCCTCACCAAACGTGAAAGCAAAATTCCTCAACTCTATATAAACCTGAAAGATGGGAGAGGCGGGTGTTGGATATGTATAGCACTAACTTTGTGCCTCAAATTGTCTGTGATTCTTGAAACTCACAGAGATAGAAACATAGAAGAATGATGGCAGAAAAAGACCTCATGGCCCATCTAGTTTGCCCTTGTACTATTCCCTGTATTTTATCTTACGATGGATATGGACAGAAGGAAAAGGGGGGACATGATCAAAACATTTAAATATGTTCAAGGGTTAAATAAGGTTCAGGAGGGAAGTGTTTTTAATAGGAGAATGAACACAAGAACAAGGGGACACAATCTGAAGTTAGTTGGGGGAAAGATCAAAAGCAACGTGAGAAAATATTATTTTACTGAAAGAGTAGTAGATCCTTGGAACAAACTTCCAGCACACGTGGTTGGTAAATCCACAGTAACTGAATTTAAACATGCCTGGGATAAACATAGATCCATTGTAAGATAAAATACAGGAAATAGTATAAGGGTAGACTAGATGGACCATGAGGTCTTTTTCTGCCGTCAGTCTTCTATGTTTCTATGTGTTTATCCCAGGCATGTTTAAATTCAGTTACTGTGGATTTACCAACCACGTCTGCTGGAAGTTTGTTCCAAGGATCTACTACTCTTTCAGTAAAATAATATTTTCTCATGTTGCTTTTGATCTTTCCCCCAACTAACTTCAGATTGTGTCCCCTTGTTCTTGTATTCACTTTCCTATTAAAAACACTTTCCTCCTGAACCTTATTTAACCCTTAGATGATAAAGTAGATGATAAAGTATCTCCAAGCAAACGCACTTATAATTTCCCCTTTCAGATCATTATCTACTATCGAGCAGTCAAATGCTGGTTTCAAGCAGCTCACCTTCTAGAACGCGACCTCCTAGGGAAATCCCGGAGAGTGGGATAGCGTGGTCTTCCCTCATGGTGCTCTCTGCTACGAGACCGCCGCCTCTTCCATCTATGGCTCGTATAGGGCTCGGGCTCAGGAGAGTGGTAACGTTTACAGTGATGCATCTGAAAACACAGGGGAGACAACGCGTGTGAACGGAAGAAACCACCTCTCCAGCACAAGAAATTCATCCCAATAATTCACACCTTTTTGCCACCATTCACAAACATCAAAAATCTTATTATACTGATTTTTTTAAAAGTAGAATATCCTTAAGAAGACAGGTTAGCACAGCATCAAATTCAAGAATATTCCTACGTGGCATTAAAAAGACCTTTATGACATAAGCAACAGACAGACTGTCTAAGAGCACCTCGTGTTAAAGGAACATTACCTATTTACATTAAGGTTCTGTTGGAAATGTTATAAGCTAAGCATAACTGACACAAGATAAATTTAATGAGAGTCACTGTGTACATCATTAAGGGTATTGTTACTTCTTTCTATGTGGTAAGCTTGTTTGAGAAATAATAGTAATGCAAACAGCTAGGATTGCAAGTCAGAGTAACTCAATTACTGTTTTGACTTGCTAAAATAAATAGAACAAAACCAGAAATTTCTTAAGTCAGTATAATTCACTAAAAATAACAAAGTCATGAAATAACAAATAAGGTAACAAAAAATTACTAGCTGCAGGAATAATGTACTAAAAATTAGTATTATATAAACATGCTTAAAGTATGTACAAATTACTAGTATCTATAAAAAGCAGTTGTGTGGGATTAATGTTTAAAGATAGAAATTTTATTCTAAATTATAAGGCTAACCATTTATTAAGGCAAGAAAAGAATGGTTACTCATAAAATTAAGCTCCAGCCAAATATTCTTCCATACCAGGTGTCAACAAAACAATTATGTTAAAAAAATATTCCACCACTCCTAAGCCTTGGTAATCAGATTCTACTTTCTAATTTATTCTCAAAGTCCCAATTGTAGAACTGGGGATAAATGACTCTGGGATTAAAAAAAAACAATAGTGCCCTTTGTCTAATATTTTCTCTTCCCACTAGAAATTTACATATACCTCTTACAATAAAGGTTTACATTTTAAAAAGCAAAGTAGTAGCTGATGCATGATCAGAAAATGTACACACGTAAGAAACTTAAGTTTAAAATTTGTAAAAATAACATGCAAGCTATTGCTCCGGCCATCAGTATAATTGTGATATGAATGAGTGGGGTTGTATGATTTTATAACTTGGGTTTTTCAGATCAATTTTATAATTGGGATTAGAATTGTTTTTGTATTGTTTTTTATATGTTGTGCCTGAGCTGCCCTGAGTTTTCAGAGAAGGGCAGCATATAAATTCAATAAATGAATAAATTAATTTATATATTTGGCACTAAAATAACAAAAGGCACCATGGTTCAAAGCAGTCACTACCATATTGAGTTGACCACTAACAGCCTTCCAAGTTACAGGTGTCCATTACACCTGTAGTCTGACACACCTGGACAGTGGCCAGAAGGCTGAAGAGCAGGTGTACCTAAGCCATTCAACTAAAACAAGAACCAAAGGCCTGGTTCACCCCAGGGATGCGTCATTATTTCACATGGCACAAAAGAATACAGTGCTCGACTTAACAACAGTTTGTTTAGTGACCCTTCAAAGTTACAACACTGAAAAAAGCGACTTATGACCATTTCCCACATTTACCACCGTGATCAAAATTCAGACGCTTGGCAACTGGTTCATATTTATGACATTTGCAGTGTCCTGGGATCAGGTGATTCCCCCTTTTGCGACCTCCTTAGCAATCCAAGTCAAAGGGGAAGCCAGATTCACCTAACAATGGCGTTACTCACTTAACTTCAGTGATGCACTTTAACAAAGGTGGCCAGAAAGGTTTGCAAAAATGGGGCAAAGCTCATTTAACCCATGTCTCGCTTAGCAATCAAAATTTTGGGCTCAATTGCTGTGGTCAGTCAGGGAGTACCCCCACTTACCTATAATAAGTAAGCGCCATTTAAGGCAGTTATTTAACCCAATCCATCACCAGCGATTCACTTCATGGCAGCCAGAACTGTCATGGAAGGGGGGGGGGGAGAGGAGAATTCACTTCACAAATGTCTCAGCACAAACGCTGGACTCCCTGATTTATTTCTTTAGCACACTGCTCAAAAAAGTAAAGGGAACACTTAAACAACAGAATATAACTCCAAGTAAATCAAACTTCGGTGAAATCAAACCTGTCCACTTAGGAAGCAACACTGATTGACAGTCAATTTCACAGGCTGTTGTGCAAATGGAATACAGTTGTGCAAATGAGATATTCAATGAGAATATTTCATTCATTCATATCCAGGATGTGTTATTTGAATGTTCCCTTTATTTTTTTGAGCAGTATATTTATTTACTTAGTGAAGTTTATATACCACATGATTCTTGACAAATCTATATTTTCTTTTATGTACACAGAGAGCAGATGCACCAAGACAAATTCCTTGTGTGTCCAATCACACTTGGTCAATAAAGAATTCAATTCTTAAAACCCACCTCTAAGATATTTGCTTCCCCCTAGGCCTATACAATTTATGCATGGTATGTTTGTGTGTATGTCCGGTTTTTTAAATAAGTCTCTTAATTATTTTAAATATTAGATTTGTTATACATTGTTTCATTATTGTTGTTAGCCGCCCCAGTCTACAGAGAGGGGCAGCATACAAATCTAATAAATAAAAAAATTCTATTCTATTCGCCACTCAATTCCAATGGACTCTGGGGGGCGGCTCCCAATAACAACAGGGATTAAAATTAGCATAAAAAAGATCACAATATCAAACCGCAGAAATATAAAACGCAATAACAGCCCTCAAAAACCCCACACTCAACCGTTCGTAAGTCGTAAGTCAAGGACTGCCCGTAGATCGCGTTTTAAAGACGAATTGGGGAGGGGGAGGCCTGTTGGCACAAAAATGGGTAAAACCCAACTATCCAGAACCTCACCATCATGGCTTAAGGAGCGAGAATAAGAAAAAACTGGGCCAAATCTTGATAGGATGTATTTCATGACGTGATTTTTTTTTTTTTAAAGGAGCTCAGGCTCAGGAGCTGCCACAGGCCTTACAGGAGCGCATCTCCCCCTCCCCGAGCCTTTACATCCCTCCAATAGGCCCGAAGCGCCCTCCCCGCCCGCCTGCCCAGCCGGTCCCGACGTTGCCCACTCCCAAGGAGGCCTCCCCCCTCTAGGCCAGGCCAGGCCGCACCCGTCGGGAGGGCCCTGCCCCGATCGACAGCCGCAAGGGCGGCAACCCAGCTCCTTCGAAGCCTCCCCTCCTGGGCCCCTACCCGGCGGGGGTCCCATGCGCGCGGGGGCCCCCTAAACCCGGCGTCCCAAAAACGGGGGCCCGTCCACATCGTCTTCCCAGCTGGCGCCTGTGTTCCCGCGAGAGTTGAGACGAGAGCGCCGCGCGCGACCGAATTCGTGGCAGACAAATCTCTCTCTCTCTCCCGGGAGGGGAGGGGGGAATAGAACGTGAGGCGTGGCCGGCTCCCCTGCGAAGGCCGCTAAGCTCCGCCCACTCCTTTCAGCCTCCCTTTCCCCTCAGAAGTGGCGGGCTTGGAGTACGCCGACTAGGCCCGGCTCTCCCGCTTCTTTTCCCTCCCCCGCTTTCGGGAAGTTTCTCCGCCTCAGAAGCGATACCCGGTAGCGAACGAATGCCCCTCACCTCGGTTTCCGGCCCTTCCAAGGCCCTCCGACACGGCTCCTCGGCCGACACCGACGAGGAGGAAAAGCGAAATTCGCGCGCAGGCGCAGTCGGTCGTTCTGAGCGCTGTAAAAGGAGGCGGGGGAGAATCTCGTCGCGCGGGCTAGAGCGGCTAAAGCGCCGAGGTCCTCCCCGTTTGGCCCGACGCCACGTCGGTCCGCTCTAGGCGTACGACTCCGTGGTAGCGGAGGACTGCGGCAAGGAAGCGTAGGCTGGCCAAGGGAGACGTGTTATTGTCGTTGCTGTTGTTGAGTGTTATTGTTGCAATTTATACGCTGCCGAATCTCTGAGGGCTCCGTGCAGCTTTACCAAGAGGGACGCGTAGGGAAAATATATCATCAAGTGTGCAAAGGAATTAAAAAGGTCTCCTAACTAATTAAAATGGAGCATAAAAAAATTAAGTCAACTTAAGGCAAAAACTATATCTAAACTTAAGACGGAACCGCATTTGAAGGCATTTGAGATCGAAGTCAACTGGGAAGCCATTCCAACGTTATATAATTTATACAAAAACCAAAACAATTAAGGCAAATGGCTATTCTGTGTACAGATAATCTATTTGTTTGTTTGTTTCTTTGTTTGTTTTGTCCAATACACAATAATACACAATAATAATAGAGGATATATACGAGTAGAATGTATCAGAGTATGGAAGAAAAATATAGGAGTAAAATATAACTAGAGAGAATAGCAGAAAATATAAGAGATACAAGAGATATGATGGATAGAAGAGATAGAAGATATATGATATATAGGAGAGACTCTAGGACAGAGGATGGTAGACAATCTGGTGTATTTATGTACGCCCCTTAACAATCCTTGACTTACAAGTGACCATTCATAAGAACCTAAGAAGAGCCCTACTGAATCAGGCCAAAGCCCATCGAGTCCAGCATTCTGTGTCACACAGTGGCCCACCAATTGTCCATGGGGAACTTGAGCAGAAAGAGAAGGAAACCCCCCCTTTACCTTGACCCCCAACAAATGGTACCCGAGGGAATCCTGCCTGCCTCAGCCAACATAGAGGCAGCACATGGACATCCGTTTCAATAACACTGAAATACACTTGGCATCCATGAATCCGTCTAATCCTGCCTTGAAGCTCTCCAGGCTGACAGCTGTCATGACCTCTTCTGGAAGGGAATTCCATAAACCAAGGACAGTGGGTGGAGAAGTATTTCCCTTTATTTGTCCTCGCTTTCTTACCTATGAGCTTTAGGGAGGGGGCCCTCGTCCTAGTATTGTGCGATAAAGAATTTTCCTCTATCCACCTTTTCTATCCCATGCATGATTTTATACACTTCAATCAAGTCACCTCTTAAACGCCATCTTTCAAGGCTGAAGAGACCAAGGTGTTCAAAGTTACAACAGCCCTTGAAAAAGTAACTTAGCATTTAGCATTTGCACTTAACGCTCTACAGCCCTCTCTAAACAGTTTACAGAATCAGCATATTGCCCCCAACAATCTGGGTAGCCACTGCTACCGTATCAAACTGCCCATCTTTGCTGCTTCAAACTGCATCAACTCCTGCCCACAAAACAATGTTATAGAGCACTGCACACCAAGACAACTGGACACAAGAACAGTTTTTTTCCCCTGAATGCAATCACTCTACTAAAGAAATAATTCCCTCAACACTGTTAAACTATTTTCTAAGTCTGCACTACTATTAATCTCATCATGCGCATGACCCATCTCCTCCCACAAATGACTGTATGACTGCAGCTTGTATCCTTACAATTTATATTGACCGGTTCCTAGTATGATTTCATTGTGTTGTACCTTATGATTCTTGACAAACTTTTCTTTAATGTACACTGAGAGCAGATGAACCAAGACAAATTCCTTGTGTGTCCAATCACAATTTTAAAAATCTGTTTTGTTCTATTCTATTCTTTTATTCCAAATTCTATTCTATTCTTTCATTCCAAATTCTATTCTATTCTATTCCAAATTCTATTCTATTCCAAATTCCAAATTCTGCTCTAGAAAAACAGCTTTCAGCTGTGGCGAGGGGGGCATTTGCCCAGGTTCGCCTGGTGCACCAGTTAAGGCCCTATTTGGACCAGGAGTCATTGCTCACAGTCACTCATGCCCTCATCACCTCGAGGCTCGACTACTGTAACGCTCGCTACATGGGGCTACCTCTGAAAAGTGTTCGGAAACTTCAGATCGTGCAGAATGCAGCTGCGAGAGCAATTATGGGCTTCTCTAAGTATGCCCATATTACTCCAACACTCCGCAGTCTGCATTGGTTGCCGATCAGTTTCCGGTCACAATTCAAAGTGTTGGTTATGACCTATAAAGCCCTTCATGGCACCGGACCAGAATATCTCCAGGACCACCTTCTGCCGCACGAATCCCAGCGACCGTTTGGTCCCACAGAGTGGGCCTTCTCCGGGTCCCGTCGACTAAACAATGTCGTCTGGCGGGACCCAGGGGAAGAGCCTTCTCTGTGTTGGCTCCGACCCTCTGGAACCAGCTCCCGCCTGAGATCAGGATTGCCCCCACCTTCCTTGCCTTTCGCAAACTCCTTAAAACCCACCTCTGCCGTCAGGCATGGGGGAACTGAAACATCTCCCCCTTGCCCATGTTGTTTTGGTGTTAGATTGATTGTGTGCTTGTTTTTTAATATTCTGGGGTTGTTTTTTATTAATTTTTTAGCTTAACATTGTAATTGGATTGGTGGGTATTGGATTTGTTATTATGTATTGTTTTTACCATTGTTGTGAGCCGCCCCGAGTTTGCGGAGAGGGGCGGCATATAAATCCAATAAATCTAAATCTTTATTCCAAATTCTATTCTATTCTTTCATTTCAAATTCTATTCTATTCTACCTTCGCAGCTTAAGGAGCAGCCAGCCCTGTTTACTTTTCTCCGCTTGGCTCTTTTCCTGTTGTTCTTAACCTGGCAGGTGACCACGTTTCAAACCTACCCGTTTCCTGAACAATGGAAAGTGAGTAAGTGCCAAGATGAGTTGCCACCACAGTTCCCATAGTAGCAACTGCCCTATTCCTCTTGGCCTGGGGGAAGAAAGCTAGTGCCTACAGAAGCCAAGCTGATCAAGTGGGGATATTGTTCATGCCACAGTTTATTCTGAGATCGCCGCTTGGTAGCCCTGATTATTAGGAGGTAAGCCGGAAGGATCGTCGCTTTTTAAAATCACTTTTCTCTGCAATTTTTCCCTTTAAAAAGCATGCTGAACTCATTTGCTGCAATGTATCGAACAGTCTGGAAAAAAACGTAGCTTTCTAATTAAAATTATTTCTGATTATGGAACTGTTCCTCTACAGAGTTTTGGCTGAATGTGCGAATCAGTTTCCCCTCCTCCCTGGGATCTCTTTCAAACAATGAGTCTGCTATACAGTTATTTATTTACTTATTTATTTACTTACTTATTTATTTATTTAGTCCAATACACAATGAGGGTTTTGGTGGGTATATATCTATATACGCATAGTAAAATACATCATGAAGTTTATAGAGGAGATACTCATAGTAAAATATACCTAAGAGATAATAGAAAAGAAGGTATAGTAATAGAACATATCAATGAAAGAATAGAAGAAGAGATATAGGAATAGAAGAAAGGTATAGGAGATATAGGAGAGCAATAGGGGAAGAGCCTTCTCTGTGGCGGCCCCGGCCCTCTGGAACCAACTCCCCCCAAAGATTAGAATTGCCCCCACCCTCCTTGCCTTTCGTAAGCTGCTTAAAACCCACCTCTGCCGTTAGGCATGGGGGAATTGAGACCTTCTTCCCCCTAGGCCTTTACAATTCTATGCATGGTATGTACCGTATGTATGTATGTTTGGTTTTTTATATTAATGGGTTTTTAATTGTTTCTAGCATCAGACTACTATTGTACACTGCTTTATTGTTTCTGTTAGCCGCCCCGAGTCTCCGGAGAGGGGCGGCATACAAATCCAATAAATAAATAAATAAATAGGACAGGGGACAGAAGGCACTCTAGTGCACTTATACTCGCCCCTTACTGACCTCTGGATAGGTCAACCGTGGATAATCTAAGGGTAAAGTGTTGGGGTAAAGTCCTTATTTAATTTGGGAAAAATTTGGTTTCTTTTTCCTCTTTCAGTAGAATTTTTCCATGTAAAACTGCCCCAGAGTCTATCTTTTCCTTATTATATCCAGCTCTTTTTTATATCTCCTTTTTTTTTATATCGCCTTCTGCCGCACGAATCCCAGCGACCAGTTAGGTCCCACAGAGTTGGCCTTCTCCAGGTCCCGTCAACTAAACAATGTCGTTTGGCGGGACCCAGGGGAAGAGCCTTCTCTGTGGCAGCCCCGACCCTTTGGAACCAACTCCCCCCAGATATCAGAGTTGCCCCCACCCTCCTAGCCTTTCGTAAGCTCCTTAAAACCCACCTCTGTCGTCAGGCATGGAGGAATTGACATTTTCCCTCCCCCTAGGCTTATAAAATTTATGTATGGTATGCTAGTATGTATGATTGGTTTCTAAATTGGGGTTTTTAAAATTAACTTAAATATTAGATTTGTTTACATTGTATTATTATTGCTGTGAGCTGCCCCGAGTCTGCGGAGAGGGGCGGCATACAAATCTGATTAATAAATAAATAAATAATAAATAATGTTCTTCAGACTGGATTCAGAAACCTCCGTCAGCCAGAATTCCAGATTGGAGCATCTCATTGATTCGGCCCCATTGCTTAGGAAAGAGACGTCAATTTTAACTCCTTAAATGTTGCTCCGTAAGTGGACTGGATTTCAGAGTTTGCCTTCCCGATACGGAGGCGTCGATGGAGGTTTCCAGCACAGCTCTGTGGAGGTGGGAAGCTCAAGATTTCCCAGTCAAGACTCAGAAAATATCAGCGAGAACCCCATGTCCTTCTCTCAATCCCTTTTGGCTGCAGAAAAGACCCTTCCTTCAAAGCGTCCTTTTCCATCACAGGTAAGCACTGTTAAGGTGTGTGCAGAGTAATCTCTGAGTAGTCAAAGATACACGGAGGAAACGTGGTGGTCTATCAGCAGTGATGGGCTCCTACGGGTACAGTCAGGTACGCAAAACTGATAGGAAAAAAATCGATTTCCCCCCCCCCTTTTTTCCCCTTCTCGGCTCTGGCCATGCTTTTCCTATCGCAGTAAATGTCCAGACAACGAAGCAGTGGAAGTGATGTGCTGGTGCCTGGAGGCTGTTGGGGTCTGGATGGGTGTCAACAGACTCAAACTCAACCCGGATAAGACGGAGTGGCTGTGGGTTTTGCCTCCCAAGGGCAATTCCATCTGTCTGTCCATTACCCTGGGGGGGGGAATTACTGACCCCCTCAGAGAGGGTCCGCAACCTGGGCGTCCTCCTCGATCCACAGCTCACATTAGAGAAACATCTTTCAGCTGTGGCGAGGGGGGCGTTTGCCTGGTGCACCAGTTGCGGCCCTACCTGGACCGGGACTCACTGCTCACAGTCCCTCATGCCCTCATCACCTTGAGGCTCGACTACTGTAATGCTCTCCACATGGGGCTACCTTTGAAGAGTGTTCGGAAACTTCAGATCGTGCAGAATGCAGCTGCGAGAGCAATCATGGGCTTCCCTAAATACGCCCATGTCACACCAACACTCCGCAGTCTGCAATGGTTGCTGCTCAGTTTCCGGTCACAATTCAAAGTATTGGTTATGACCTATAAAGCCCTTCATGGCATCGGACCAGAATATCTCCGGGACCCTCTTCTGCCGCACGAATCCCAGCAACTGGTTAGGTCTCACAGAGTTGGCCTTCTCCGGGTCCCATCGACTAAACAATGTCGTTTGGCGGGCCCCAGGGGAAGAGCCTTCTCTGTGGCGGCCCCAGCCCTCTGGAATCAACTCCCCCCGGAGATTAGAACTGCCCCCACCCTCCCTGTCTTTCCTAAACTACTCAAGACTCATTTATACCACCAGGCATGGGGGAGTTGAGATAGCTCTTCCCCCTAGGCCATTACAAGTTATGCATGGTATGTCTGTGTGTATGTTTGGTTTTATTATAAGGGTTTTTAGTTGTTTTATTAATTGGATTTCTACATGCTGGTTTTATCATTGTTGTTAGCCACCCCGAGTCTGCAAAGAGGGGCGGCATACAAATCCAATGCATAATAAATAATAATACAGTGTTCCCTCGATTTTTGTGGGGGATGCGTTCCGAGACCGCCCGCGAAAGTCGAATTTCCGCGAAGTAGAGATGCGGAAGTAAATACACTATTTTTGGCTATGAACAGTATCACAAGCCTTCCCTTAACACTTTAAACCCCTAAATTGCAATTCCCCATTCCCTTAGCAACCATTTAGATTATTACTCACCAGGGTTATTTATTAAAGTTTATTAAAATAAATATTTATTAAAGGTGGACAAAAGTTTGGCAATGACATATATGACATCATCAGGTGGGAAAAACCTTGGTATAGGGAAAAAAACACAAAAGTATTTTTTAATTAATATTTTTGAAAAACCGTGGTATAGACTTTTCGCGAAGTTTGAACCTGCGAAAATCAAGGGAACACTGTAATAATAACTACGTATGCTATTTTTTTGGCCGCTCAGAAAATAGAGTTTTGTGGCTCCCGGTGTTTTCTTTTCTGTGGGAAATGGGCACAAATGCCTCTCTTAAGTGTTTAAGGTTGCCAACCCCTTCCCTGTACCACTTCAATCAAGTGGCTGTCCAGTCTCTTCTTAAAAACCTCTAGTGATGGAGCAGCCATAACGTCTGGTGGCAAGATGTTCCACCGGTGAATTGTCCTCACTGTTGGGAAGTTTCTCCTTAATTCCAAGTGGCTTCTCTGCTTGATTAGTTTCCACCCATTATTTCTTGCCCTGCCCTCTTGTCCTGGTCTAGGATGGTCACATTGTCCCGACTGAGTTTTGAAATTCTTTATTTTCCTTTTTCAGCTAATGAGCAATGGGGTAACAGCAGCCCTGGAGTTCAGCAGCCCACGAAGCAGCTTAGGAGGAACCAGCATGAAATTCCAATACCTTGAGCCTCTGAGAGCCATGTCTGTGGGGTCCCAGCCTGATAATCAAGCCAACAACAGAATGTAGGTTTGGAATAAACTGGATACCAAGTGGGGAAGCTTTGGCATGAAATCTAATGTGGGTTTTACTCTTTTGTTTAGATTGAGATTAGTTGTGAATAATAGTTCAGCCACACACAGATATACTAACATGAATTACTTTGATAAATAAACATATTCAGATAAACAGTCCAAAGTCATACACATAACGAGACAGAATAACAGTCCAAATATTATTTAAAAGTCTTTCTTACCAATTTATTTAATAAACAATGTCGTCTGGCAGGCCCCAGGGGAAGAGCCTTCTCTGTGGTGGCCCCGGCCTTCTGGAGTCAACTCCCCCCCCAGAGATCAGAACTGCCCCCACCCTCCTTGTCTTCTGTAAATTGCTTAAGACCGACCTATATCACCAGGCAGAGGGGAATTGAGACAACTCCCTCAGGCTTATATAGTTTTATGTATGGTATGCTTGTGTTGTATGGTTTTAAATGATGGGTTTTTAGATACTTTCTTTTAAATATTAGATTTGTTACATTGCACGTTGTTATTATTATTGTTGTGAGCCGCCCAGAGTCTACAGAGAGGGGCGGCATACAAATCTAATAAATAATAATAATAATAATAATTATTATTATTATTTAAATTTTTTTAATGCCGCCCTTCTCCTTAGACTAAGGGCGGCTTATAACATGTTAGCAATAGCAATTGTCTTTGTCATAATCAGCAAACAAAGATATTAAGCCTAAACACATTCTAGCTGTAATACATGACTATAATACCAAGAGATTGCAGAGAAAATGCCAAGCAAACCTATCACTGAGTAACCAGACAAAGAGAAACAGAGAGAGTGACTCAAAGAAATAAGATATGAACTCTAGCTCCCTCTTGTGACAGTCTTTAACACCTGCAGCAATATATTGCCAACCCAATAGTTATGGCAGTGTTTCCCAACCTTGGCAACTTGAAAATATTTGGACTTCAACTCCCAGAATTCCGAATGCTGGTTGGGGAATTCTGGGAGTTGAAGTCCAGATGTCTTCAAGTTGCCAAGGTTGGGAAACACTGAGTTATGGGGAGAGTCCTAACAAAGATGTTTCCCTTCTCACCCAAGCAGCTGCTTCAGCTCTTTATTTATTTACGCATTTATTATTTTTAGCAGAGATGTCCCAAGGAATCTGGAGTACCCCGTGCAGTCCGCAGGTTCAAATCTTACCAGGCGGAATTCCTTCTCCCACCTTCCTAACTCCAACACAAAGGATTTTAATTCCGATTCGCCATTGGTTAGAAAAAGGTGGAGCGGCTCACAGCCAGATCTGCAGGGGAACTTCCTGGAAGAGTCGCTAAGGAATGGGGAGCTCGGAGGGGCGGGCGGCTCTCTGGCGGGACCACCGAAAGAATTTGGAGCGCGGAACCTCGAGTTGGAAGTCGACCTGATGGAATTTGAGCTCTCTTCCCTAAAACAGAAGGTAATGTAACGACCTCTCCAATTTTTGACCACAAGGTTCAGTATGATAACAGATTAAGCAAGTAGCTCAATTTTCTTTAATTGCCATAAAACTTCAATTCTAGATAATGGTTAAAATGAAAGCGTTTGTGGGTAAAAGCGTGCTATTTAATTATTTCCTATTTTAAAAGTTGTTGTGGTTAGCTCTGGCCCAGCTCCTGCCCCAAGGAATGTGCAGGTGGATGTGGGGGAAACATCCACATGCCGCAGGCCTGTTTTGCTCCCGATGGAATCTGCCGACGAAGCCTCCTCTGACCAAGGAAGCGTGAGTGACAGGGAAGAGGGGAGTTTGGCAGACAGCCCAGGAGGAGATCAATCATCTGTATCATCTTTGGATTCTGAACATGCGTAGAGTGATGCATAGGAGACAACAAATGAAGGATTATTACAAGAGAAAATGAGGCCACCTGTGGTTGGGTGGGGCTCCAGTAATTAGGGCTGCTGCTATAAATAGCAGCATGTGGGTTTGGCCGTTGTGGAAAAGTATCTGATCGCAGTTCGTCAGGAATTCTGGGTTGCTGATTTTTCACGCCTTTGAAAACAAAGCAGAGCAACGTGTGTGTGTGTGTGTGTGTGTGTGTGTGTGTCTGTCTCATCTCGTTGGAAGAAGAAGGGGCGTGAGGTTTCTTCACAACTGCTAGCTACTTAATGACTGCTTAAGGTTAATTGTACAAACTACCCAGTTGTTTTGGGACAAGTGCTCTTTGCAATACAAAAAGAGTGCTTAGTTTATTTTGAATTTTGGGATAAAGAACATTGTTTTGAATTTTCAAACGTGTGTGTGTGTGTCTGAAATTTTTACCCTTGAACTTTCGGGAGGCTCCTACCAGAGAGCCCGGCAGAACAAAAAGTAATTAAGGATCATACTAAGATACTAGAGAAGGAAGGACAATAAAAAAACTACGTAAGCATTCAATAAATAGTGCATAAACTTCCACGGGGAAGGCAGATTCACGTAACAACAGTATTGCTAACATTGCTAACTGCAAGAATTCGCGACGAGAAACCTTATACAATGGGGCGAATGATATTCTCCATGAAAGACTTTCTAAGGCAAATTCTCTTTTGCCGAAATCGTTAAGGAGAAAAATACCGATTATTTTTTTTCTTCCCTCTCCCGCAAAACTCTGGCTAATGCATAGACCTGCCTGTGAAATTTCACCTGACCCTTGTCTTTCCTGCAGCAGATGGAGAGTTCCTATACCTACCTGGAAAAGGAAAGAAAGTGGCTGGAAGTTGTTCGTTCAGAAGGCAGGGAACGAAAAAGGGAACTGGATGACAAGTGAGTAGCCCTCTACTTGGAGAACAGGAGTACAGTGTCCCCTCGATTTTCGCGGGTCCGAACTTCGCGAAAAGTCTATACCACGGTTTTTCAAAAATATTAATTAAAAAATACTTTGCGGGTTTTTTCCCTATACCACAATGTATTGTCTGGGTCGAAGTACAGTGATCCCTCGATTTTTGCGATCTCGATCTTCGCGAAACGCTATATTGCGATTTTACAAAAAATAATAAATTAAAAATACGTGCACCTTTTTTTTGCTTTACCACTTCCGCGTTTGGCTTCAGAAGTCAGCTGGGACGCGGCGCGGCTGTTTTAAAAGGTCGCAGCCAGCCTGGGGGGCTTCCTAGCACCCCCCCGAACCCGGGTTGGGGGTTCGGGGGGGTGCTAGGAAGCCCCCCAGGCCGGCTGCGACCTTTTAAAACAGCCGTGCCGCGTCCCAGCTGACTTCTGAAGCGCGGAAGTTCGCCTTTGGCTTTTGGCTTCAGAAGTCAGCTGGGACGCGGCGCTGCTGTTTTAAAAGGTCGCAGCCGGCCTGGGGGGCTTCCTAGCACCCCCCGAGCCCCCAGCCCGGCTTCGGGGGGGTGCTGGAAAGCCCCCCAGGCCGGCTGCGACCCTCCACTATCTGCGCATGCGCGCAGATGGTGTTTTTACTTCCGCAACCCTACATCGCGAAAAATCGATTATCGCGAGGGGTCTTGGAACGGAACCCTCGCGATAATCGAGGGATCACTGTATTTAAATTTAAATATTTCATTGTCACCGTCAATAAAAAGGAATTGTCACTGACAACGAAAGTCACGTGACACTCAAGAGACCAGTCCCACCACACATAACAATCAGAAATAAAATAAAATAAAATGCCCCACCCACCACAAACTCCACACCCTGAACCAGACAAATATCTGCACAACAGATACAATACTAATAATAATAGTGCTGTTTATGTATGCATAATAATTTCTCAACTTCTATCATTTGCATATAGATAATGATGATATATTATGTGTCAATATATATAATACGATTTTCCAGTGGTGAATTTTTTTAACGTGAATTATAATAATGATAATGATGATGATAATAATAATAATAATAATAATAATAATAATAATATTAATAATAATTTATTAGATTTGTATGCCGCCCCTCTCCAAGGACTCAGAGCGGCTTACAATAACAATACAACATGTACAAATCTAATATTAAAAACAATTTAAAACCTTCATTATAAAAAGAAAAACAATCATACAACCTAACAATCCATACATAAAACCATAGTATCTAAGGGTATATTATTATTATTATTATTATTACTATTATTATTATTATTTATTGGATTTGTATGCCGCCCCTCTCCACAGACTCGGGGTGGCTAACAACAATGATAAAAAACAACATGTAACAATCCAATTTAATAAAACAACTAAAAACCCTTATTATAAAAACCAAACATACACACATAGCATACATAACTTGTAATGGCCTAGGGGAAGGAATATCCTAACTCCCCATGCCTGGCAACAAATATTAATTGGGTGTGGTGTGGCTTGATGGGCGTGGTAGGGATAGATACAGCAAAATCTCCATTCCCACCCACCCCCTCTGAGACCAGACACAGGTGATATTTGCTGGTTCTCTGACCTACTCAAAATTTACACTACTAGTTCTCCAGAACCTATCAGAACCTGCTGGATTTTTAAACCCCTGCTATTTTCCCATTTCCTATCTCTATTTTCTAATCCCCTAATAATGCAATTGCAATAATAATAAGAGATATTCTAACCATCATCTCTCCTTCCTTTTAATATTTCAACTCTTATCGAATCCATTGTCTTCTTCGGTGTGTATTTCAGGATCTTCAATATGGAAATGGAGCTGGTCAAGACAAAGTCGTACCTTGGCAAAAGGGACCACTGCTTGTTTTCCCAAGGTTTCGATCAGAACAAACCTGGGGTAAGGAAAAACCTTCCAAATCTTAACATCTAGATTCTGAAACGGCCCCAAACTTCAGTTTGTTTTGCAATTCTGCAGCGGGGCACAATTAAATGCAGCTAGTCCTTGGCTTGCAACACTTCATTTAGCGATCATTCAAAGTTACAACAGCGCTGAAAAAAACCAGTGCAGCATAGAGGGTTGTACGTGCATGCATGGGTGGAAGGATATTGCATTATGGGTGTGGGCATGTGCACATGTACTGTCGTGCACGTGTAAAATCGTGCATGGGATAGAAAAGGTGGATAGAGAAAAGTTCTTTTCTCTGTCACACAATACTAGGACAAGGGGGCCCTCCCTAAAGCTCACAGGTAAGAAAGTGAGGACAAATCAAGGGAAATATTTCTTCCCCCAGAGGGTCCTTGGTTGATGGAATTCCCTTCCAGAAGAGGTCGTGACAGCTGTCAGCCTGGAGAGCTTCAAGGCAGCATTAGACAGATTCATGGATGCCAAGTGTATTGGTGGTTATTGAAACGGATCATAACCAACACCTTGTGACCGGAAACTGATCGGCAACCAATGCAGACTGCGGAGTGTTGGTGTAACATGGGCATACCTAGGGAAGCCCATGATTGCTCTCACGGCTGCATTCTGCACGATCTGAAGTTTCCAAACACTTTTCAAAGGTAGCCCCATGTAGAGAGCGTTACAGTAGTCGAGCCTCGAGGTGATGAGGGCATGAGTGACTGAGCACAAACACACGGCCTTTTTTATATAGAGGGACAGACAAATAGCTCTTGTGCAAGGTAGGGAGATTCAAACTGCCGAATTGCAGGCAGCAGAAATAATAATAATAATAATAATAATAATAATAATAATAATAATAATAATAATAATAATTTAGATTTTTATGCCGCCCCTCCCCGGAGACTTGGAGCGGTAGCCTGTAGTTCTGCACTCGAACCACTGCGCCATGGTGGCTGAAACAAAAAATAATGGGAACATTCTCTTCAGACCCAGGAAACTTTGGACGTCAGCCTGGAGCTGAAAAACCTTCAACAGAGCCTGACTGCTTTGAAGAAGTGCATCAAAACCTTAGAAGAAAAACGAAATGAGATGGTGCAGCAGCTGAAATGCGTCAAGGAGGTTAGTCTGAACTTTGGAATAAATAATAATAATAGTAATAGTAATATAGTAATAGTAATAATAATTATATATAAAGTGGTCGAAAATGAGCAAGCAAAACAAACTGTGGGACTTCCGACTTCAGACTGACCGAATTCTGAAGCATAACACACCAGACATTGTGATCGTGGAGAAAAAGAAAGTATGGATCATCGATATCGCAATCCCAGGAGACAGCAGAATTGAGGAGAAGCAGCTAGAGAAATTATTGAAATACGAAGATCTAAAAATCGAGCTGCAACGACTCTGGCATAAGCCCGTGAAAGTGGTCCCAGTGGTACTTGGCACGCTGGGCGCAGGGCCAAAGGATCTCAGCGGACATTTGAAAACCATTGGAATTGACAAAATCTCCACCTGCCAATTGCAAAAGGCCGCTTTACTGGGATCGGCAAACATAATTCGCCGCTACATCCCGCAGTCCTAGGTGCTTGGGAAGCGCCCGACTGGTGATGAAATACGAAATCCAGCATAGTGATCTCGTTTGCTGTGTTGTACTGACATAATAATAATAATAATAATAATAATAATAATAATAATAATAAGTATTATTATTATTATTATTATTATTATTATTATTATTATTATTATTATTAATTGGATTTGTATGCCGCCCCTCTCCAAAGACTCGAAGGCTCCTGTAGCCGTATCACCAATGGCTACAGGAGATAATGCAAATAACGGAAGGATGGAAGGCTGAGTCAACCTTGAGCCCACTGAGATCCGATCGGCCATACTGCTGGCAGCCGGCGATCAGCAGAAGTAGCCTGCAGTACCGCACTTTCACCACTGCGCCTCCGAGGCTCTGTGGACTTCCCCGTTGTTATACGTGATGGTCTGAGAGCTATTTCTAAGAACACAAGCCCATTTCTCTTCCTTTGCGTCTTCAGGGAGAGCCGAGCTCAGCCAGCCGCCCAACAGCCCCAAACTCCCTGGAAACCAAGCGAGAAAGGCGCCAACTCCAAGCTGCTTACAAGCACATCAAACAGGTGGGTATTTTTTTTAAAATTAAAAGTCTTGGTTCAAGGCAACAAATTGCCCTTGTATTGTTTTCCTTTTCGAAGGACACCTTTGTCTGTAGTTTATGGGCCTATAAGGGGCCACAGAGCTGGCCTTCTCCAAGTCCCATCTGCCAAACAATGTCAGCTGGCGGGGCCTTCTCTGTGGTGGCTCTGACCCTTTGGAATCAACTGCCTCTGGAATTCCATATTATCCCCACTCTACCGGTCTTCTGAAAAGCCGTCAAGACCTGGCTTTTCCGGCAGGCCTGGGATCAGGAATGATCGACAGTATGTATGGGGTTATTAATGTATTTTACGTCGTCATTTGCTGTTTTATTGCTATTGTATTTTATATTGTTTTTAATTGATTGGGATTATTGTCAGCTGCCCAGAATCCTGCTGGAATTGGATGGCATATAAATGTCTCAAATGAATGAATGATTATATTATAATAATTATTATTATATCTTTGTATACCATCAATAAGTACATGACAAAACAAATAAATAAACTGAATGAATGAATGAATGAATAAGTAAGTAGATAAATAAACATGGATGAAAAATGGTTCTATGAAAACTCTCTCTCTCTCTCGGGAAAACTTTATTGCAGAAAAACGCAGCCTTGCTTGAGCAAGTCCAGCACCTCAGCCTGGAGTTGAAGCAGGCACAACAAAATCGAGAAGAATACGCAGACCAGATCTCGGCTCTCAAATCAGAGCTTGCAAGGAATAAGACTTGGGCCAATCAACAGGAAGAGGAGATAGTCCTCATGAAGGAGGAGATGGAATCGGTTAGACGGGTAAATCCCATTTCTGGGAATGAACTGTGTTCCTCCTCTCTCTGTCTGTCTGTCTATCTATCTCTTCTCTCTCTCTTTCTCTCTCTCATCTGTCTGTCTGTCTGTCTAACTATCGAACTATCTAGTAGAACTAAGGAGAAATTTCCTGACAGTCAGAGCAGTTGATCAGTGGAACAGCTTGCCTGCAGAAGTTACGAATGCTCCTACACTGGAAATTTTTAAGCAGATGTTGGATAACCATCTGTCTGAAGTAGTGTAGGGTTTCCTGTCTAAGCAGGGGGTTGGACTAGAAGACCTCCAAGGTCCCTTCCAACGCCCCCCATCCTCTTCCTCCTCCTCCTTTTTCTCTTCCTCTTCTTCTTCTTCATGATCGAAACATTTAAATATGTTAAAGGGTTAAATAAGGTCCAGGAGGGAAGTGTTTTTAATAGGAAAGTGAACACCAGAACAAGGGGACACAATCTGAAGTTAGTTGGGGGAAAGATCAAAAGCAACGTGAGAAAATATCCCCTTATATAGAGCGCTGGTGAGACCCCATTTGGAATAATACTGTATTCAGTTCTGGAGACCTCACCTACAAAAAGATATTGACAAAATTGAACGGGTCCAAAGACGGGCTACAAGAATGGTGGAAGGTCTTAAACGTATCAGGAAAGACTTAATGAACTCAATCTGTATAGTCTGGAGGACAGAAAGAAAAGGGGGGACATGATCGAAACATTTAAATATGTTAAAGGGTTAAATAAGGTCCAGGAGGGAAGTGTTTTTAATAGGAAAGTGAACACAAGAACAAGGGGACACAATCTGAAGTTAGTTGGGGGAAAGATCAAAAGCAACATGAGAAAATATGATTTGACTGAAAGAGTAGTAGATCCTTGGAACAAACTTCCAGCAGACGTGGTAAATAAATCCACAGCAACTGAATTGAAACATGCCTGGGATAAACATAGATCCATCCTAAGATAAAATACAGGAAATAGTATAAGGGCAGACTAGATGGATCATGAGGTCTTTTTCTGCCGTCAGTCTTCTAATATTTCTGTGTTTCTTCCATAGAATATTTGCAGCTCAGGGTTGAATTGCAGAGTCCTTCGTTCTCTCTGAGCTTGCTTGTTTTCTTGGAGACGTTTCCTTACCCAACTAGGTAATCTCATCAGTGCTAGAAGGAGGAGCAAGGTCTAGGATCCTAGTTGGGGAACGTACCTGTAGCTATGCCCAGCTGAACCCAGCTCAAGTGGGTTCCCAGATGAAGGGCTCTTATAAAACTGAGCCCTTTCGCTCTCGCAATTCTTCTCCCAGGCGAACGCAGATCGTTCTTCTGCTGCAGCTGAGAGCCACGGAAAGCTGGAAGCTCTTTTGGAGAAACTTCGTCTTCTGGAGGAGGAAGAGAGGTCCCATGCTCATCACATCCGGGCTCTGGAGGACGAGCGGACCCGTTGGCTGGAAGAGAAGGAGAAGCGCCTTCTCGAAAGAACGGAGGAGCAACAGGGCCAGGAGACCACCAGGAAAGCTCTGCAAGGAAGGTGTGAAAATCTCAGGTGAGGAGCATCCAGACCTCCTTCCAAACTTGGGAGAAGTAATCAAATCCTTTCAGAAGGACAAATCTCTCTGTGTTTTTTTGCCTGTTCACAACATATGCAAGGATGGACATTTATTTATTTATTATTTTATTTATTTTATTTATTAGATTTGTATGCCGCCCCTTTCCGTAGACTCGGGGCGGCTCACAACATAATAAAACAATTCATAATAAATCTAATAATTTACAATTTTAAATTTAAAGTAGTTAAGAAAACCCCATTTTTAAGCAGACATACCTACAAACATACCATACATAAATTATATAGGCCTGGGGGAGATATCTCAATTGCCCCATGCCTGACGACAAAGGTGGGTTTTGAGGAGTTTACGAAAGGCAAGGAGGGTAGGGGCAGTTCTAATCTCTGGGGGGAGCTGGTTCCAGAGAGTTGGGGCCGCCACAGAGAAGACTCTTCCCCTGGGGCCCGCCAACCGACATTGTTTAGTTGACGGGACCCGGAGAAGGCCGACTCTGTGGGACCTAATCGGTCGCTGGGATTTGTGCAGCAGAAGGTGGTCTCGGAGATATTCTGGTCCGCTGCCATGAAGGGCTTTAAAGGTCATAACCAACACTTTGAATTGTGACCGGAAACTGATCGGCAACCAATGCAGACTGTGGAGTGTTGGAGTAACATGGGCATACCTAGGGAAGCCCATGACTGCTCTCACAGCTGCATTCTGCACGATCTGAAGTTTCC
The DNA here is from genome assembly GCF_031021105.1 of Erythrolamprus reginae. NCBI lineage: Eukaryota > Metazoa > Chordata > Lepidosauria > Squamata > Dipsadidae > Erythrolamprus > Erythrolamprus reginae. The sequence goes on along the minus strand of NC_091959.1, from coordinate 4,560,115 downwards.
GAACACTTTTCAAAGGTAGCCCCATGTAGAGAGCGTTACAGTAGTCGAGCCTCGAGGTGATGAGGGCATGAGTGACTGTGAGCAGTGAGTCCCGGTCCAAATAGGGCCGCAACTGGTGCACCAGGCGAACCTGGGCAGACGTCCCCCTCGCCACAGCTGAAAGATGTTTCTCTAATGTGAGCTGTGGATCGAGGAGGACGCCCAGGTTGCGGACCCTCTCTGAGGGGGTCAATAATTCCCTCCCCAGGGTAATGGACGGACAGATGGCATTGTCCTTGGGAGGCAGAACCCACAGCCACTCCGTCTTATCGGGGTTGAGCTTGAGTCTGTTGACACCCATCCAGGCCCCAACAGCCTCCAGACACCGGCATCACTTCTACTGCTTCACTGACTGGACATGGGGTGGAGATGTATAACTGGGTATCATCCGCATACTGATGATACCTCAACCCATGCCCTTGGATGATCTCACCCAGCGGTTTCATGTAGATATTAAATAGCAGGGGGGAGAGGACCGACCCCTGAGGCACCCCACAAGGGAGAAACCTCGGAGTCGACCTCTGACCCCCCACTAACACCGACTGCGACTGACCGGAGAGGTAGGAGGAGAACCACTGGAGAACATTGCCTCCTGCTCCCAACCCCTCCAGTCGGCGCAGAAGGATACCATGGTCGATGGTATCAAAAGCCGCTGAGAGGTCAAGCCCAAACTGTAAACTTGCAATTTTATTAAACCGAAAGCTTTTCCATGGACCTTCTACCTTGTTTTTCCTTTGGTTCCCTAGGGAATCTCAGATCCAGTTGCAGAAGGAGAAGGATCTACTACAGGTTCACTGCCAGGACCTTGAAAGACAATCCGAAGAGTTGAGCAAGCAATTGGACGACCAAAAGTCCATCTCCCAAGACTGGAGAAACCGATGGGAGGAAGCAGATGACGTTTTGAAGACCAAGGAAGAAGAGCTGGAGAAAACGAGAGCGCAGAACCAGGTTCTCCAAGCCAAGGTGTGGCCAACAGTTTCTGGGTAGTTTTCCTCCTTGTTTTCTGGGCTTTTTAATTGTACTTGATCTTTTGAACTTTCTGTCCGGAGTAACCCTGGGGGGGGGGGAAATTATTGACCCCCTCAGAGAGGGTCCGCAACTTGGGCGTCCTCCTCGATCCACAGCTCACATTAGAGAAACATCTTTCAGCTGTGGCGAGGGGGGCGTTTGCCTAGGTTCGCCTGGTGCACCAGTTGCAGCCCTATTTGGACCGGGAGTCACTGCTCACAGTCACTCATGCCCTCATCACCTCGAGGCTCGACTACTGTAACGCTTTCTACATGGGGCTACCTCTGAAAAGTGTTCGGAAACTCCAGATTGTGCAGAATGCAGCTGCGAGACCAATTATGGCCTTCTCTAAGTATCCCCATATTACTCCAACACTCCGCAGTCTGCATTGGTTGCCGATCAGTTTCCGGTCACAATTCAAAGTGTTGGTTATGACCTATAAAGCCCTTCATGGCATCGGACCACAATATCTCCGGGACCACCTTCTGCCGCACGAATCCCAGTGACCAGTTAGGTCCCACAGAGTTGGCCTTCTCCGGGTCCCGTCGACTAAACAATGTCATTTGGCGGGACCCAGGGGAAGAGCCTTCTCTGTGGCGGCCCCGGCCCTCTGGAACCAACTCCCCCCAGAGATTAGAACTGCCCCCACCCTCCTCGCCTTTCGTAAGCTCCTTAAAACCCATCTCTGTCTTCAGGCATAGGGTGATTGAGATATTCCCTTCCCCCTAGGCTCATAAAATTTATGCATGGTATGTCTGTATGTATGGTTGGTTTCTTAAATTGGGGTTTTTAATATTACTTTTAATATTAGATTTGTTCATATTGTCTTTTTACTGTTGTTAGCCACCCCGAGTCTACGGAGAGGGGCGGCATACAAATCTAATAAATAGATAGATAGATAGATAGATAGATAGATAGATAGATAGATAGATAGATAGATAGATAGAAAGCGAGAGAGAGAGAGAGAGAGAGAGAGATAAATTAACAATACAATACAATACAATAATAAAATAAAATAAAATAAATAAAAACAAACAAACACAGGAGGATTAGATAAAATATCAGAATATATGGTGGCAATTAGTGAATCAGAAAAACTTTACAATGTCTGGAGGCAAGCTGTTGCATGGGTTAATTGTTCTGACTGTCAGGAAATTTCTCCTTATTTCAAAGTTATTTCTCTCCTTGTTTAGTTTCCACCCATTGCTTTTCTCCTTTATTGCTCGGTCATTTTTGGAACTTGGCACAGCCAGTGCTATGTTTTTAAGTCTCAAGTGATACCCTGGAGAACCACTGCAGCACCATCTCAGGGCTGGCAAGCTTCTTGTCTGCTGACTTGCATTCTTGTTTCTTGGTAGAACACCGAATGGAGTTTGGAGAAGCAGAGGCTGCAGCAACTGGTCCGTGTTTTGGAGGAACAACTTATTGAAAAGTAAGGAAAGCAAGGCAGCAAGGCAGGGATCTCAAGGTAGAAAGAACCACTAGATCTCCCCAGGAAGAGAAACGTCCATATTCTTCAGGAAATTAAAAAAGTGCTTTTTATATTTTTAGATAGAAACATAGAAGACTGACGGCAGAAAAAGACCTCATGGTCCATCCAGTCTGCCCTTATACTATTTCCTGTATTTTATCTTACAATGGATCTATGTTTATCCCAGGCATGTTTCAATTCAGTTCCTGTGCTTCTTCATTTTGATTTGTGGGGTTCTTTTATGCCGAAAGCCTAAGCATTCAGTACAGTTTCCAAGAGGAACCATCTGCTCTGCGGTTTAGTTCAAAAGAATTCTTGTCTTCAGGGACCAAGCGTTGAGAGACCTCAGGCATGGCAAAGATGAGGCGAGAGCCATGTTGGAGACGAGGACTTCATCAGAGCCGAAGATAACAAGAGAAAGTCCAGGGACCTCTTATGAGAAGGTTAGTTCTGATCTGGTAGCCATGTCAGCTGGATCCAGCACCTACCTCAAATCTTCCCCCAGGCTCATTATTATTTATGTTTGGTATGTATGTGCTATTTGGTTTTAATTATGATAGGGTTTTTAGTTATTTTTAATATTAGATTTGTGCCATTATAATATTGTTTTTATCGTTGTTGTGAGCCGCCCCGAGTCTTCGGAGAGGGACGGCATACAAATCTAATAAATAATAATAAAATAATAATAATGTTTGAGCTACATGTAGAAGGGATCTCCATACTCCATCCCACTTAATAATAACAACAACAGAGTTGGAAGGGACCTTGGAGGTCTTCTAGTCCAACCCCCTGCTTCAGACAGATCCAACATTTTAAAAACTTCCAGTGTTGGGGCATTTACAACTTCTGGAGGCAAGTTGATCCACTGGTTAATGGTTGTCACAGTCAGGAAATTCCTCCTTAGTTCTAAGTTGCTTCTCTCCTTTTTTACTTTCCACCCATTGCTTCTTGTTCCACCCTCAGGTGCTTTGGAGAATAGATTGACTCCTTCTTTGTGGTAGCCCCTGAGATATTGGAAGACTGCTATCATGTCTCCCCTGGTCCTTCTTTTCATGCTCAGTTCCTGAAACCGTTCTTCCTATGCTTTAGCTTCCAGTCCCCTAATCCTCTTTGTCGCTCCTCTCTGCACTTTTTCTAGTCTCAACATCCTTTTTTGCTATGAGACAGGTGAGCTTGGAGACATAGCAATAGCATTTGTATTTAGACCTGGTTTTTCACCCATTCTAGAGATAGAAACATAGAAACATAGAAGACTGATGGCAGAAAAAGACCTCATGGTCCATCTAGTCTGCCCTTATACTATTTCCTGTATTTTATCTTACGATGGATCTATGTTTATCCCAGGCATGTTTAAATTCAGCGACTGTGGATTTACCAACCACGTCTGCTGGAAGTTTGTTCCAAGGATCTACTACTCTTTCAGTCAAATAATATTTTCGCACGTTGCTTTTGATCTTTCCCCCAACTAACTTCAGATTGTGTCCCCTTGTTCTTGTGTTCACTTTCCTATTAAAAACACTTCCCTCCTGAACCTTATTTAACCCTTTAACATATTAAGATTATTAAGATGTGGGTCTCGGAGCAGGGTGTAATTTGGGGGTGGCAGATGGACTCCGAAGGTCACGACAGGCGCATCTTACTGGACATTACATTTACAACTGCTACAATTATTAACTTCTTTTCAATATCTCTATAATTTAATTTCCTTTTACCATTTCTTTCCTCTACCCCTTTATAAAGTTTGTCCCATATTTTATAATATTCTAAAGTCCTCCCGCTCATTCTATAATTTTGGCATTCTTGCTGACCCAGAGTTCTCGTTTATTCCCCCCTCCCCACTCCTTCTAGGGGCGTCCTGGTGGGTTGGAGACCAAGAGTGTTGGGAATCAGCTGGAAGGTCTCAGGCTACAACATCATTCAGTGACTGAGCAGGTGAGATGTCCGGGTTTACCTTCCCATCTTTTCTCCCTCTGACCATCTCGTTGAGGGGCAAGGAGAAGACCATTGAAGCAGAAACATAGAAGACTGACGGCAGAAAAAGACCTCATGGTCCATCTAGTCTGCCCTTATACTATTTCCTGTATTTTATCTTACAATGGATCTGTTTATCCCAGGCATGTTTAAATTCAGTGACTGTGGATTTACCAACCACGTCTTCTGGAAGTTTGTTCCAAGGATCTACTACTCTTTCAGTCAAATAATATTTCCTCACGTTGCTTTTGATCTTTCCCCCAACTAACTTCAGATTGTGTCCCTGGTGGAGTCCTACCGATGCGCTCCAGTTTGGGCGCTCCGGTAGTAGCCTGCCGATGATGTAATTTAGGCACGACAGCTCCGGTGCCAGTCTGTGCATGCCACCATATTTTTTCCTAATTTTCGGAGATTTTTCATGTCATCCAAACTAAATCAAGAGTCCAAAAATTTTGCAGTATCCTTCCCCTGGAGTGGGGAGGGAATGGGGATTTTGCAGCATCCTTCCTCTGCTATGCCCACCAAGCCACGCCCACAGAACTGGTAGGGAAAAATTTTGAATTTCATCCCTGACCTGAAGCATCACAGAACTTTTATAACTCCATGTTTAGCTGCGCCGTATTCTTCGATTGCAGATCCCACTTGATCTAGTTAATATGGCCTCCATAGCTTCTAGAACCCGTCAGGTCTGGGTATCACTGTCATTAGCTGGACTCTTATTTCCATTTGTTTCTCTTCTCCAAAAGCTGAAGGAACTCTTCCGACAGAGGCAACAGCAAGCAGGAGCCAGGAAGGACCATCAGGAAAAGAGCTCAACGGCCCTTCAGAATGCTCCGCGAGCACTGGTGAGATTCCATCTTTCCATCGTCTTGATGGGCCAACCTGTTGAACCCCAGCTGCGTTGATACCGTTAGGGACGTTGGAGGGAGGCGGGAGTTGCATTTACCAGCCACTACTGGCATGCTCTCCAGGACCTTCATGGGTGCGTGCATGTCCAGGGGGAGTGCACATGCCTCTCAGCACAAGATTTGGCTTCTGCACATGCGCAGCAAGCAAATTCTTGCTGCACGGATGATCTCGCGCATGAGGTTTTGCCGATTTTCAGTGATTTCTTTGCTTCTGTGCATGCAGAAGTCATCAAACACAAAACTCTTACTACATCAGTCACAGTGAATCAGCAGAAATGAACAGAGAGAGCAAAGAGAGAAAAATCATGCTCTTTGGCTCCCTCTTATGGCAATATGCAACAGTGCCTCTTAAAGCTATAGTACTTCAATAAAAACAAACATTCATTGTTCGCTTCTTTGTATATTGCCAACCCCTAACTGTAACACAGGGTAGGAATGAGGATGCTGGGCCAAGCCATGCTTTAGTTTGTTCCAAACCACCCTGGTTTTTCTCGCAAGATGCGATTTTGAGGATGGGGGTTCTCAGCCTTGAAAATGAAGAACCACCAGCATGACTTCCAGTTTGCTTCTCCCAAAGACCACTTCACAGGAATCCCTTGGACCTTCCTCAGAAGATGTTGTGGTTAGCTCTGGCCCAGCTCCTGCCCCAAGGACTGTGGGTGTGGGGGAGACATCCACATGCTGCAGGCCTGTTTTGCCCCCGGTGGAATCCGCTGATGAAGGCTCCTCTGACCAAGAAGACATGAGTGACAGGGAGGAGGAGAGTGTGGCAGACAGCTCAGAAGGAGATCAATTCTCTAGCTCCTCCTTGGATTCAGAACAAGAGTTAATGATACAGCCACGCATGCGGAGAGCGATGCATAGGCAGCAACAACTGAGAGATTATTATCAAAGAAAATGAGACCACCTGTGGTTGGGTGGTGCTGTGGTCATTAGTGAGGCTGCTATAAATAGCAGCCTGTGGGTTTGGCCATTGTGGAGGATTATCTGATCCTTATGTTTCGTGCCTGCTTTACTGACTTTGACATTTGTGTGCTGATTTTTCCCCGCTTGGAAACTAAACCAGAGCAAAGTGTGTTTCACTTTGTGAAAGAAGAAGGACTGTGAATTGCCTCACAGCTGCAAGCTAAGTACCACAGAACTGATAAGGGACTTGTACAAATTACCAGTTTGTTTGGAGACCTGTGCTCTTTGCTATACAAAAAGAGGGCTTAGTTTAAGTGACTTTTCATTATGAAGAACATTGTTTTGAATTTTCAAACGTGTGTGTGTCTGAAATTTGTACCTGTGAATTTTTGGGAGGAGTCTACCAGAGAGCCCGACAGAACAGGAGAAAGGCATTTGGAAGTTGGAGACGCATCCAAGAGGGAGGAAGGACAGAGTCTACGGCAGCAGCTGAAAGCCAAAACCGATGTGGTAAGCACAACCTATTTGCAGGCTGCGTTCCTCAAAACCAACCACAGAGAAAGAAGATTGTTGGTAAAATACCAGAATATACTGTGGCAATTAAGTGAACCAGTGCAGATAAATGATGAAGACATGTTTGTAGAAAACAGTTTCATTCTTCAGTGCAAAATATTTTCTTATTCTTCTATTTACAGGAACTTTACTGTAGCTATATTCAGTAAAGCTTACTTACAATTAGATACTAAACCAATCCAGGTTTCTCTGTATCACTTCTCTTTATTTTCATTCAATTCCTTTCTTAAATGGGGGTTCGTGAAATGGGTTTAGACTGCAACCCTGCTAAATTCTCCGTTATTGAAAAATGAACGGTATATCACACTTGCAGTCAAATTCCACCCATTTAAACGATGATTGAGTAACGCAAGGATACTGAGGGTTGCAATTTTTTTACGACATTAGTTTAATTTTCTTTTTCCTTGGTGAAGTTCAAATGATAATTCCCGGGTTTTCCTCCGACCTGGAGAAGGCTGTTGCAAGTGTTCAATGACCGGTTTTCAATTTTTATTTGGAAAAAAAAAAAAGGGGGGGGGGGGAAGCCAAGATCAAAATAATTTAAATAAGACCCGAAAGTAAAGCTAGAGTTACTTTCATCATCTGGCTGCAGGCTCTTAGAAGGTTCTGGGCTCCTTCTTAGAAACATAGAAGACTGACAGCAGAAAAAGACCTCATGGTCCATCTAGTCTGCCCTTATACTATTTCCTGTATTTTATCTTACAATGGATATATGTTCATCCCAGGTATGTTTAAATTCAGTTACTGTGGATTTATCTACCACGTCTGCTGGAAGTTTGTTCCAAGGATCTACTACTCTTTCAGTAAAATAATATTATCTCATGTTGCTCTTGATCTTTCCCCCAAGTAACTTCAGATTGTGTCCCCTTGTTCTTGTGTTCACTTTCCTATTGAAAACACTTCCCTCCTGGACCTTATTTAACCCTTTAATATATTTAAATGTTTCGATCATGTCCCCCCTTTTCCTTCTGTCCTCCAGACTATACAGATTGAGTTCATGAAGTCTTTCCTGATACGTTTTATGCTTAAGACCTTCCACCATTCTTTCTTACTTCCAGATTTCCGCCATGGCCTGTGAAATTCAAACTCTGAAAGAGAAAAATGAGAACTTAACGCAAGGTGAGGCGCTACATAAATACATGCATACATGCAATTATCCCTGGTAAAAGCTGATTTGGAGGTTTATATCCTGCTTTGTATGCAGTTGGCTAAAGGTTCAAATCCCATAAGGGTATGTCTAACTGATGAGAGCATAATAAGCTCAAAATAGATCTATGCCGTAGACATTTGAACAGTCGCTCAGCTGAGTGCTGTAAGCGTTGTAAGTCGAGGACCACTTGTAGTGAATGACTGGCCATTAAAACAAAACTCGGTTTAATCTCCTCTCAACAGCAAAACTGAGATTCCGGGAACAGATTCAACAGATCCGCCAGCTTTCCAAGCGGCCGTCGGAAGAGAGTCCCAAGGAGCTGCAGGCTGCAAGGCTTCCCACCAGCCCTGGATGGGAGGATGCGCAAAGGGCTCCTTGCCACGAGATCCTGGAAGTTTCCTCGCCGAAGGATGATGCTCCATCCTCTTCCCACCACGTAGAGGTCCAGGAAGCGCTTCCAGCCTGCGTCGAGGAGGATCAGAGGGACCCCTCTTTGAGCATCAGGGTGGTGCTTCTCCCTTCTGACGCTTCTCTTGAGCCGCACGGACCGACCCTCTCCGATACATCGTCAGCATCTGACAAGCTTTCGTTAGCTCCCGTGGTTTCTCTCAAAGGCCCCCTAAAGCACGTAGAGGACGAAGGAGCTTCACCCGGGCCCCGAAGCCCAGGGTTCTTGTCCCCCAAGCCTTTTGGGCCCCCAAGACCATGGTCCCCTTTCCGAGAGAGGCCCGAATCGCCAGAGAACCGAAGGGATCTGTAACCATAGAAACATAGAAGTCTGATGGCAGAAAAAGACCTCCTGGTCCATCTAGTCTGCCCTTATACTATTTTCTGTATTTTATCTTAGGATGGATATATGTTTATCCCAGGCATGTTTAAATTCAGTTACTGTGGATTTATCTACCATGTCTGCTGGAAGTTTGTTCCAAGGATCTACTACTCTTTCAGTGAAATAATATTTTCTCACGTTGCTTTTGATCTTTCCCCCAACTAACTTCAGATTGTGTCCCCTTGTTCTTCTGTTCACTTTCCTATTAAAAACACTTCCCTCCTGGACCTTATTTAACCCTTTAACTAACATATTTAAATGTTTTGATCATGTCCCCCCTTTTCCTTCTGTCCTCCAGACTATACAGATTGAGTTCATTAAGTCTTTCCTGATACGTTTTATGCTTAAGACCTTCCACCATTCTTGTAGCCCGTCTTTGGACCCGTTCAATTTTGTCAATATCTTTTTGTAGGTGAGGTCTCCAGAACTGAGCACAGTATTCCAAATGTGGTCTCACCAGCATTCTATATAGCGGGATCACAATCTCCCTCTTCCTGCTTGTTATACCTCTAGCTATGCAGCCAAGCATCCTACTTGCTTTCCCTACCGCCTGACTGCACTGTTCACCCATTTTGAGACTGTCAGAAATCACGACCCCTAAATCCTTTTCTTCTGAAGTTTTTGCTAACACAGAACTGCCAATACAATACTCAGATTGAGGATTCCTTTTCCCCAAGTGCATTATTTTACATTTGGAAACCACCACGGTTGGTTCCCGGGACAGAAGAAACGTCAGGCAGGAGATCCGAGTTTGGGAAGGAAAGCTCTTCCCCATCGCTAGGACTCCCGGTGGGCGGCTCAGGTGCATGCGTTACTGGCGGGTGCCCGTCGGCACAAGATTCAGCTCCTGCACATATACCAGAAGCCAAATCTCCTGCGAGGACGCTCACGCACGGCAGATTTCGCCGATTTTTTGTTATTTCTTTGCTTCCGCGCATGAGCAGAAGCAAAAGAAGTCTAAAAACCAGGGAAATTTAACGCGCATGAGCACCCTTGCGCAAGATTTGCATGGGAAGACAAATCTCACACCGACGCGCATGCACGCCTGCTGGCGATGCGGAGCTGCGCTCAGAAGTCCATTTTCGCTACCACTCTAGAGTGACCCCTACAGGCAGGAACCCATTAATGTTTCTATGTTTCTACCGTTTCCCCGAAAATAAGACGTACCCCGAAAGTAAGGCATGTCAGAGGTTTTGCAGAATTTGCTAATATAAGGCACCCCCTGAAAATAAGGCGTAGTCAAGTTTACATACGGTACGGTGGAAAAACATACGGTACCGTTCAAAGCTGTTCATAGCGGTGCCGTAATAATGTGGCGTCCCCTGCTGGCCCCTCCCATCGCTTTGTACCGTCCAGTACAGCAGACACAGTCTGCTGCTGTCTCACCGCCACTACAGTCTCCACTACAGTGCGTAGACTGTAGTTCCTCTGGTGGCCGGAAGCTGCAATAGCGGGAGTATACTGTTGTACCATATAAGTGCCGTCGTTTGTGTGGGTGGGTGCCATACTGACAGGTACCGTACCGTAATCAGTGTACCGTACAGTACACTTTCTTTGGGGTTGTCAGCTTTTCTGCCTGTGAATTTGTCTTATTTGAGAAATATAAGGCACCCCCCGAAAATAAGACGTAGCACAACTTTTGGAGCAAAAATTAATATAAGACAGTGTCTTATTTTCAGGGAAACATGGTATAAAGTTGCCCATGGTGCAGAGCGTTTGTATCCATTGAGCCTTAGCCATGAAAGTAACTATGGATTGTGTGCCAGATTAGACCAGAATCTAAATTTCCCTTGGATTCTTTTGCCAAAGTGCAAGTCGGCATTCCCTCGCTTCAAAAGGACACGGCGGCACCAGGATTAACTGGTTATTCATTTATCTTTGTCGCCCGTTAATCAATCGGATTCACAATAACATATTCAGAGCCACAAATTAGCCCCCGATTAAATCAGGCCTACTGTGCAAAACTGCCAAACAAGATGAAGACAAAGCGAGCTGAACGATAAGATTAAAATGCTTCAAAAGGATTTTTTAAAAAATTGACTTAAAAGCCTGCCAAAGAGACCGTTAACACTGCATTGCCCAAATCTGACAACCAAAGGTGAGCATAGAATGATGCTTTGCCCATAGTTTAGATCTGTTTGAATCCTCTTTGCTAATTTGGATCGACGATTCAGTGCCTGTGTTTAGGAAAGCCAGCAATGTTTTGACCCTGCAACATCATTTAAAGAAAAAATAAAAATAAAAGAGCCATTCTATGAAATATTTGGTAGTAAAGATATTGAACTTTATTTTTATTTATTATTAGAGTTGGAAGGGACCTTACAGGTCATCCAGTGACTAGTCCAACCCCCTGCTCAAGCAGGACTCTACACCATATCCCAGACAGATGGCAGTCCAATCTCTTTTTGAAGGTGTTGAGTGTTGGGGCTTTCACAACCCAACGTATACATATAATGTTTAATCGTATACATTTAATATTTAATTGTATAAATCTTACAGGAAGTTTTTGAGGCATCCAAAATGCCTCTCACCTTTTTTTCAGTGGATTTGACAGCGGGTCCAGGGGGAAAGCATTTTGAAATCCCGATATTTCCCTGTAACTTGCAATCTAGTTAAGGCGCGATCGTAGACGATGTCATACCAAACGGCTAAGCCGTGGAGAAATATCGCTAGCCAGAATTATGCTCCTTTTTGCTTGACTCTGCCAGGCAGCGCGATCCGTTTTTTTTTTAAAACATGATTTCCCCCTGATGTTTACACATTTTAATACAATTTGGTTTCCCCCCTGATTTATTCCGGGTTTGTTTTCATGAATTCCGATAATTCCGATATTTCCAGAATGGCTAATTTCCCTGTTTTCCAGGTTTGCTGGACAGCCTGGTTTGACATACTTACATACTTAATATATAATAATACTTACATATCACCCATTTCCTCCCATGTTGACTGTATGACTGTAAGTTGTTGCTTATATCCTAAGATTTTTTATTAACATTGCTTCTTCATTGCTTATTTGACCCCTATGACAATCATTAAGTGTCGTACCACATGATTTTTGACAAATGTATATTTTATTTTATGTACGCTGAGAGCATATGCACCAAGACAAATTCCTTGTGTGTCCAATCACACTTGGCCAATAAAATTCTATTCTATTCTATTCTATATTACATACTTAATATGTAATAAAAATAAAATAAAATCAGCCACGATCTGAAGAGGTAGAAGTTTATTGGAATATAAACATTCAGGTAACTTGTTAAGATAGAAAACAAATAAACAAATCAAAACAAAACGAAAAAAATAAACCCCAACGACAACATATACAGACACTTTGCTGGAAGGAAAAAAAAAACATCTGAGGTATTTTAGTTATTCACCATCTAGGCTATCACTTTGTCTTTCTTTCTTTTAAATAGTTAAGACGGAACTCTTTCCAAGGCTGCTGTCAAGACCTGATCTGAGATTTTACTACCTTCCTTCCTTTTTCTTACCCCTTGGGAAGGAAAGGAAAAAGAGAGAACAGCAGCAGTCGGAAAGGGCCGCATAGGGTCTTGTGTGCAGATCTTTCTGGGTTTATTTATTATTTTATTAGTTTATTAATTCAGATTTCTATGCCGCCCTTCTCCTGGGGCTCAGGGTTGGGGGGGTGGTACCTTCCTACTCCTTCCGCTTGGAAGGGAAGGTCACGTCCATCCAACTTCTGGGGCTGCCTACAAGCGCCGTCCCCCCGTTTGTTGAGGGGCGAAAGTGGGGAGAAAGACCCTTGAAATATCAGAGGGTAGCCCCCTGCGTTCCTCAGCTGGCTGATTCCAAGAGCAGAGATCTCACTGCTCAAAAGGATGCGGAGTTGGGCTGGACCGAATTAAGCATCCTTGGCGCGCAGCAGCCCAGAGTCCAGGTGAAGATTGAGATCAGTGATGGCGAAACCTTTTTTTCGAAAGAGCGTGTACACAAACTATTGTGCACGGGGAGGGCAAAAACAGCTCCCTCCGCCCTCCCGGAGGCTGGAAATGGACTGTTTCCCAACTTCTGGTGGGCCCAGTAGGCTCACGTTTCGCCCTCCCTAGGCTCCAAAGCTTCCCTGGAGCCAGAAGGTAAAAAAACCCTCCTCCATCCCCCTGGAGGCTCTCTGGAAGCCAAAAACACCTTCCCAGAGTCTCTGTGAGCCAAAAATCAGCTGGCCGGCACACACACGTTCGTTGGAGCTGAGCTAGGGCAACGGCTTGCGCGCCACCCATGCCATAGGTTCACCATCACTGATTTAGGTGTTTTAGAAGCTGGACACTCCCATCAACGCCCAATTTGCCTGCCCAAGTTGCTACGAGGACCTTTGGGGGGTCGAAGGGACGCTGGGAAGGAAGCCACCCTCTGAAAATGCAATATCTGCCTTTCCCGTCGTACTGAAAAGTCCTGAGTGCCAATACAATCTTTTTAACATCCCGAGTGAGGTTAAGGGGAGAGTGAAGGCTCCCCTCCCTTGCCGCCAGCAAGAATCCCCACCCCTCTCTCCCCAATTGAGGCGTACTGTTGCTGGCTTACGGACCCCTCCCCGAAATCCCACGGAAGAGAGGAACGCCCCCACCACCACGGTGGGCAGCCCTGAAACCGAGGGGCTTCATAGTCCAAAAAAAAAAAAAGCGGCGAGCAGAGCAAAACTAAAGAGCCCCACCCCAAATGAACGGAGCCCACGTGTGATGCCGCAGCTTATCTGAATGAGGTATATATTTATGTATTTATATATATATTGTTACAAACCCTCTTGAAATCTAGTTCAACCCCTCCCTCCCGTCCCCACCCACCCACCCACCCCAAAAAACCCCCACCAGAGAGGAACAAACTCTTTTACTCCCTGCTTGGATTCCGGTTAGCTGCGTCCCGTTGCTACAAGGAATGAAGGCTGCCCACCCCACCCCTGCGAAAGCCACTTCCAGGGACTCCAACACCTTTCTCTGCAAAGGATGCAAATTTGGGCATGGCTGGGGCAGGATTTTTTTTAAAAAAAACAGGGACCTAAGGCGTCCTGAAGAGACAGCAGCAGTGGTGGGAGGTTAATTTTCCCCAGACAAAGAGGGTTCAGGGAAGCTTCGGAGTGCAAAAAACAGCACAACAGGAAAAGTTTGGAAAACGCACGTCCGGTTTGCCCATCGGGTTGTATTTTTGCACGAAAAAGCTTCCCTGAACCCTCCAGAGTGGAAAAAACCCCAGCAGAACAAGCAAACCGGAGTGCGTTTTTCCAAACTCCTGATTTGTCCGCTGGGTGATTTGTTTTGCCTCCGGGGCTTCAGGGAAGCTGCCCCAAAGCCCCTGGAAGGCGAAACGGCCTTTTCCAAGGCCGAAAAAAATCATCTGGCCAGCGCACCCATGCGCGCCAGAGCTGACACAGGGCAAAGTCTCGCATGCCCTCCAATATAGCTCTCTGCGTTACCTGTGGCACGATGCCATCAGGGCTATAAGGCAGAGGTCTTCATACCTGGCAACGTTCAGACTTGTAGACTTCAACTCCCAGAATTCCCCAGCCAGAATAGTAGGCTGGAGAATTCTGGGAGTTGAAGTCCACCAGTCCTGAAAGTTGCCAAGTTTGGGGACCCCTGCTATAAGGTCATGTTTCTCAACTCAGCCGAGTGGATTTCATTTGGGGCAGAGGGCAGGCAAAGTTGGCTCCTCTATGACTTGTGGACTTCAACTCCCAAAATTCCTGAGACAATGATGCTAGCTCAGGGATTCTGGGAGTTGAAGTCCACATGTCATAGAAGAGCCAACTTTGCCTACCTCTCCAGTTGGGGGATTCTGGGAGTTGAAGTCCACAAGTCTTAAAGTTGCCAAGATTGAGAAACATTGCTGTAGAAGGAGTAAAGTCTTTTCTGGGTTACGGAAGGAATTAACCTGCCATCAATGCTAATTTCTCTCCCACGATGGTTTGTGCTAAGCGCTTCCCTGGCCTACTGAAAAACCCCAAAACCTCCATTACTTCAAGCCAGGGGAAAAAGTTTTGTTCCTCTTTTGCCCCCTCTCTCTCTCCCTCTCTCGTTTTGGTGTCTCTTTGGTGCTACAATATATAAAATTCAAACTAAAAAGCAGTCGAGGAGACATATAAAAAGAAGCTTTTTAACATACGCAAATCCTTCCAGAAGAGGTAGGGGGGGGGGGAACAAAACAGGGGAAAATAAACAAAAACCCAACCCACCCAACAACACAGCAATAAGTACATTATTTTAATTTTTTTTTTTTGAGGTATTTCATCTGCTCGGGAGAAGCTGTCGCAGTTTATGTAGGATGACTGAATATGACCAGGATGGGACGTTTTTTCCCCCTTCGGGGAGAACATTGCTGACCGGAGCAAAAAGCGGCTATTATTTAAAAACAAGAACCCAAGATGATGTTAAGTTAGGATTAGAGAGGCAATGATTGCATTGTCAGAAGAGGGGAGGAGAAATAAAAAGAGAAGCTAGTTTTCAGCACATCCTGGTTTGGGGAAAACATCACAGGTTGCAGAGCTGGGATTCGTCGCCAGAAAGGCCCCGAAAAGAGCCCGTTTTCTATTCACGGGAGAAAACAGACGTGGGATTCTGCAGGATGAGAAGGAAGCCATCAGGACCGACGCGATCTCTCTTTCGCTCAAAGCAAACACCAGTGTCGAACCCATTTCTGCCTTCGCTGCTATTTCTCAACCAGAGGGACTTTCCTTCCTACCGTTTATTCCTACGCTTGAGTCCGAAAACAGGAGGGACGAAGCAAAGAGACCCACAGCCTCTGGCAGGTAGGCGAGACCTTCTACTCCAGGTAATAGCATTTAGATTTATATACCGCTTCACAGTGCTTAACAGCCCTCTTGGTTTGCGGAGAGCCTTTTGCCCCCAACAATCTGGGTCCTCAATTTGACCGAAAGGATGGAAGACTGAGTCAACCTTGAGCTGACTGAGATTCGATCTGGCAAAACCTCTGGCACCTGGTGATGAGCAGAAGTAGCTTCCAGGACTGTCCTCTAACCGCTAAGTCTCAGACCGGAGGCCAAATTCCTGAAATGGGCTGCCCAGGAAATCGCTTTCTCGTTTTCTTTAAAAAAGAAGGTAGGATTTAATAGCCGCAAAGGAAGGTCCCCCCATCCCGGGAACTTCTTGTGCTGAAAATAATTCTTCAAACGAGCTCGGGGAAATGGCAGGGAGTCGGGAGAGATGGAAAGAGAAAGGGGAGAAGGGAGGGACGGATGCAATAAGGACGCCGAGCAAGGATAATAAGAGGGGATCAAGACATTTTTCCTCCTGCCTTGGGGGAGTGGGCTATAAGGGGAGGATTGTCAATACACGGCAGGCTTATTTGGAAAGGGAGGAGAGAGAAAGAGAGTGAAAGAAAAAAAGAAAGCAACCCCCCCACTCTTTTGGCTTCCGGGTATTGTCGCCGGGGGCCTTTCGCCACCCTAACCCTGGCCATGATCAGTCATCTAGAAAAAATTGCTTGGCCTCTCCAGAGAATCCCTGATTGAAACACGCCTCGTGTCCCCTTCCCCTCCCGTATCGTCACGGAGGACACGGCAAGACCTGAAAAACAAAGGCTTAAAAAGCCGGCGAGGTCCATCGTCCCGGATGGAAAACTCGCTAGCGTGGAGACAGTAGCGGCTCCTCTCGGCGGCTGGCCCGGGAGGGGGCAGGAAGGGGGTTCCCGGAGGCGGGAGAGGGTGGTTGAGAAGAAACTTCTCCCGGGGACACAGGAGCCGCTTGAGGCTGGAGAGCGAGCCAGCCAGGAGCCCTCAGAGAGACCAGCTGGTGGAGGGCTCGGCGCTGGGGGTGCCTCTGGAGGAAGTGGGGCTGGGGGAGCTGCTGCTCGGCCCACCGCTGGTGCTCTGGGTGTTGGAGCCGGCAAGGAGGTGGACGACGGGCTTTTGAGCAAAGAGGACACCTGCCGGGTTGGGAAGAAGAGGAGGAGAGTTAGTGGAAGCGGCGCAGCAAGCAACTACATTTTATCTTTTGGAAGACTCGCAAATGCGCTATTGCAAAAAAGTATCACTCGGGTCGACCTCAAGGACAAAGGTAAACCTCCAAGTGGCCTCGATGACCCTCTAAAACAGTGGTTCTCAACCTGGGGGTCGGGACCCCTTTGGGGGTCGAATAGCCGCCTAAGACCCTGGGAAAAAAACAAATTTCCCATACTGTTAAGGAACTAAAGCTTCTATTTTGGCACCTTGGAACATATTTTTACAATCCGACCAATCAGTGGGGGAGTGTCCCTCTGACCTTCCTGCCAATCCGCTTAAAGCTCTGTTGGGAGAATTGGCACTAGGCTTATGGTGGGGGGTCACCACAACAGGAGGAACCGTATTAAGGGGTTGCGGCATTAAAAAGGTTGAGAACCACTGCTCTAAAATGATGCAAACGGCCATCTTGTCTGCAAGGAGTGTACATCCTTCCATTCTCCGCCATCCGATCAGAGTTGAAGAAGCATCCCGGATGAGAAGAGAAATGTCTTCCAAAGGAAAAAACCCCCAAGAAAGCCCAGTTTGCCTTCTGAAAAAACACCTTGGGGACAACCATGATCTGGATCAGTGTTTCCCAACCTTGGCCTCTATCTTATCTTATCTTATCTTATCTTATCTTATCTTATCTTATCTTATCATATCATATCATATCATATCATATCATATCATATCACCTATCTATCTATCTATCTATCTATCTATCTATCTATCTATCTATCTATCTATCTATCTATCTATCGGATTTGTATGCTGCCCCTCTCCGCAGACTCGGGGCGGCTAACAACAATGATAAAAACAGCATGTAACAATCCAATTAATAAAACAACTAAAAACCCTTATTATAAAAACCAAACATACACACAAACAAACATACCATGCATAACTTGTAATGGCCTAGGGGGAAGGAATATCTTAACTCCCCCATGCCTGGCGGCATAAGTGAGTCTTGAGTAGTTTACGAAAGACAGGGAGGGTGGGGGCATTTCTAATCTCCAGGGGGAATTGGTTCCAGAGGGCCGGGGCCGCCACAGAGAAGGCTCTTCCCCTGGGGCCTGCCAAACGACATTGTTTAGTCGACGGGACCCGTAGAAGGCCCACTCTGTGGGACCTTATTGGTTGCTGGGATTCGTGCGGTAGCAGGCGATTCCGGAGGTAATCTGGTCCAATGCCATGTTAAAGGTCATGACCAGCATTCGCTGGCTGGGGAATTCTGGGAGTTGAAGTCCAAATATATTCAAGTGGCCAAGGTTGGGAAACACTGATCTAGATGATTGAGGATCTCCACATACTTTTAGCTGTAGAGTTTGGGATGAACACCCTTTGAGTGGGGTGGGGTTAGGAATGGATTTCCAGAGGGGAAAAAAATTACAGAGTGCAGGAACCATTAATTGCCTTTCGGAAGCTACTTAAAACCCACCTCTGCCGCCAGGCATGGGGGAATTGAGATCCTCTTTCCCCCTAGGCCTTTACAATTCTATGCATGGTATGTATGTATGTATGGGTTTTGTATTAATGGGTTTTTAATCGTTTTTAGTATTGAATTACTATTGTACACTGTTTTATTGTTGCTGTTAGCCGCCCCGAGTCTCCGGAGAGGGGCGGCATACAAATCCAATAAATAAATAAAATAAATTAATTAATTAAGGACCACTTGGGTGACCCCTGAGGACACAGATAAACCTCCCAAGTGGCCACCACGAAATAAGGTCTGAGAGAGATCGCAACTGTGAACCCCAAAGAGGTAGTTCGGGGGGGGGGGGGCCTCCCTCTGCACCCACCCTCCCAATTTCAACCCCTGGGCTTCCTTCCCAATGCTCTCACCAGCATAGATTGTGCCGTTTATTTCCACTGACATGTTGATGCTGCCAAAGCCAGAAGGGGTCCAGTTGAATGCTGTTGTTGCTGCTGGATCTGCTTTATCTTCTGAAGAGGGGAAGAGAGAGAGAGAGAGAGATGGAGAGAAGAACTAAGGAGGGCTGATTGAGGCTTGTAATGTATAGAACAGCTTATCTACTCTTAAAGAAAAGGTTCACCCTTGATCTCTCCCCTCCCTTCTCAAACTCACTGCTTACTCCAGGAGTTCGGTCCTGGCTGGCTGACAGTTGACTCAGCCTACCGTCCTTCCGGGTCAAATGAGGACCCGGATTGTGGGGGGCCATAGGCCGGCTCTGTTAAAAAGTGCTATTGCTGTGTTTAATTAAGTGATTTTAATTATTTTAATTATACAGTGGTACCTCGTGATACGAACCCCCCGTGATACGAACATTTCTAGATACGAACCTGGGGTTTGGAAATTTTTTGGCTCTTCATACAAATATATATATATATATATTTTAAAGTGCTATTGCTAACATGTTGTAAGCCGCCCTGAGTCTAAGGAGAAGGGCGGCATTAAAAAATTGAATTTAAAAAAAAAAGTGGTCAGTAGAATTCAAGACCAAGCTATAAACAATAAATAAGAACCACTTTTTAATATGTAAATGGATATATTGCTCTTGAGTTAAAATGGTATATTCAAAATATGCCCCCATTTTGGTGGAGGGGCTTGAATATTGTCTAGTGGCGGGCACTTAAACACCGAGCACATTGTTATAAGTTGTGTGTATTTTCTATTGTTATTGATATTATAAAAATTAATTATTTTTATTTTTAAACAGAGACTCCATGGGGGGTTGCCACTGGATTGGAGCAAGCGAGGGGAACCGGAGCAAGTGAGCGGTCTCACCTCGGCCGTTGATCTTAATTTTCATGGGCAGCTGTCGGGCCATGCTGAAGAGGTTCCTCTGGAAGGCCTGCTGGACGAAGCGTTGCTCTTCCTCGGTCATCCGGGCTATCTTCTCGCCTGGTTCTCCGGACTCCAGCCGTTCCTTCAACTGCTCCAAGGTGGCCGTTCGGGTGGCTGCTATGCTGGCCTGCGGGTTGGCCAAGCTCACCGGCATGGCGAGACGGTTTGGCGCGGAGGTGGTCAACGTCAGGCCATCACCTGCAGCGGGGAGAGACGTTCTCAGGAGATGTGGGAAGACGCAAACTCGGTTCCCGCAATAAACAAGCAACCATTCAACCAACAAGCCATGCTTTACCCTAGATCAGGGTTAAATACCTCCGGGACCGCCTTCTGCCGCACGAATCCCAGCGACCGATTAGGTCCCAAAGAGTCGGCCTTCTCCGGGTCCCATCGACGAAACAATGTCGTCTGGCGGGACCCAGGGGAAGAGCCTTGTCTCTGGCGGCCCCGACCCTCTGGAATCAACTCTCTCCGGAGATCAGGACTGCCCCCACCCTCCTTGCCTTTTGTAAACTCCTTAAAACCCACCTTTGCCGTCAGGCATGGGGAAATTGATTCCCCTGGGCCGTTCCGTTTTATGTATGGTTTGTCTCGGATGTATGACTGTTTTTTATATTAAAGGTTTTAACTGTTTTTTAATCATTGGATTTGTACTGTGTTTTGCTGTTGTGAGCCGCTCCAAGTCTCCGGAGAGGGGCGGCATACAAATCTAATAAATCTAATCTAATCTAATCTAATCTAATCTAAAGTCTATGCAGGGTTTTTTTCATTGCTCTAACTTGCTCCGAATATGTTTCTTTCCAAACAGGTGCTAACAATGTTCCCAGCTTTTTCCTGCTTGCAAGCTCTTTCATTGTTACTCTCTGCAAAGAATGTTTTCCAAGCCCTAAGTCTTTGCAGGGTTTTTTCCATTGCTCTACTTGCTCCGACTGTTTCTTTCCAGGTGCTAATGATATTCTCAGCTCTTACTGTCTTTTGCAAGCTCTTTCATTGTTACTCACTGCAAATAATGTTTTCCAAGCCCTAAGTCTTTGCAGGGTTTTTTCCATTGCTCTACTTGCTCCGACTGTTTCTTTCCAGGTGCTAATGATATTCTCAGCTCTTACTGTCTTTTGCAAGCTCTTTCATTGTTACTCTCTGCAAAGAATGTTTTCCAAGCCCTAAGTCTTTGCAGGGTTTTTTCCATTGCTCTACTTGCTCCGACTGTTTCTTTCCAGGTGCTAATGATATTCTCAGCTCTTACTGTCTTTTGCAAGCTCTTTCATTGTTACTCACTGCAAATAATGTTTTCCAAGCCCTAAGTCTTTGCAGGGTTTTTTCCATTGCTCTACTTGCTCCGACTGTTTCTTTCCAGGTGCTAATGATATTCTCAGCTCTTACTGTCTTTTGCAAGCTCTTTCATTGTTACTCTCTCTGAATAAAGTTTTTTTAAGCCCTAACCAGGGGATCAAATAATGTGCTGAAGCTGACCAGACTAAGGTTGCTAGCCAGATGAATACCTGGTAAGCAGATTCTTTTCCCTATTTTCCTCCCCAAAAACTAAGGTGCGTCTTATACTCCAAAAAATACAGTAACAACAACAACAACAACCACAACCACAATGGTGCTCTGGCTGACCTTTCCTGAGAGTGCCCGCTGGAGACAGGTGTGGGTTGCTAGTTGTGCTGCTGGGAGTGAGGCTAACAAGGGGGAAGCGGATCTTGGGGGGACAGAGGAGCGTAGGCGGTCCCGGGGTGGCGGGGGAGAAGCTGAACAAGGGGGAGCTGTAACTGGGCCGCCGGCCTTCCCTCCTGTTGCCGTCGATGGCGGCCTGCAGCTCAGCAGGGGAGCTTAAGGACTTCTTCTCACATTCGTAGGCGTAGAGGTACTTCATATACCTGGGGAGAGAAACAGAAAAGGCTGTTGGGAGGTGCCAGAGAATTTTTATATTATTATTATTATTATTATTATTATTATTATTATTATTATTATTATTATTATTTAGATTTGTATGCCACCCCTCTCCGAAGACTCGGAGCAGCTCACAACAACAACAAAAACAGTACAAATCCAAGCCCAACTGCTGGGTTTCCTCCCCCTGTCATGCGCCACAGACAAAACAGCAGGATTGCAATTTGGCAGTTCGAATCTCACTAGGCTCAAGGTTGACTCAGCCTTCCAGCCTTCCGAGGGGAGTAAACGGAGGACCCCGATTATTGGGGGCAACAGGCTGACTCTGTAAAACAGCTGATACAGTGATGTGAAAGCACTGTAACATGGTATGTGAGTCTTAAGTCAGAGGTCTGCAACCTTAAACACTCAGGGAAGCATATAGGTCAAAGGAAAGAAGGAGAGAAGGAAGGAAGGAGGGAGAGAGGGAGGGAGGGATTTATGCCACCCCAGCCAGTGAATGTGTAGGATGTTGTAGAGTGTATCTGAATGTTTGATTTTTAAACGTTTTGCTTTTTTAGAATATTTAAAATTGATTATTATGTTAATTTGATTTAGAAGTGTTTTATGTGCTGTGTTTTTTACTTAAATGTTGTGAGCTGCCTGGAGTCCAGGGAGAGGGGCGGCATATAAGTCCAATTAAGAAAGAAAGAAAGAAAGAAAGAAAGAAAGAAAGAAAGAAAGAAAGAAAGAAGAGAGACAGAGAGAGGAAGGAAGGAAGGGGAGGGAGAGAAGAAGGAAGGAAGGGAGGGAGAGAGAGAGAGAAAGAAAGAAAGAAAGAAGAGAGAGAGAGGAAGGAAGGAAGGAAGGAAGGGGAGGGAGGGAGAGAGAGAGAGAGAGAGAGAGAGAAAGAAAGGAAGGAGAGAGAGAGGAAGGAAAGAAAGAAAGAACACAAAAATGTTAGGACAGGGTGTGCCACCTTGGCAATTCCTAAGAGTTGTGGACTACAACTCCCTGATGGGGCCGAAGGTATCGGACGACTCCTCCTGCACTGCCCATCCATCCACAGCCCTGCCAGGACTTACTGGGTGCGAAGTGTAAATGCTGCGCTGGTGATGGAGGTGGGGAGGTTAAGGCCTTTGGTGATCTCCCTCCAGATCTTCTTGTTGATGATCTCCACCAAGCCTCCTTTCTCGGTCACCAGCTTGTAGAGCATGTAGAGGTCCAGGATCTGCTTGGCCATGATTGGGATGCGATTGATGGGTGTCCCTGAACGACAGCACAGAGGGAAGAGGGAGAATAAAAAAGACAACAGGTTAGCAGGAAACTCCAGCTGAATCAGTTATCTGTGCCTGCTTCTGGATTTCATTTTATGCAACAAACTCTAATAATCTGTTAAGATTTGTGGACTTCAACTCACAGAATTCCCCAACACACCCAGGAATGCTGGGAACTGAAGTCCAGGAGTCTTAAAGTTGCCAAGCTTGGTGGCCCTTGTTGTAAAAATAAAACACAAATCCATCACTTCCATCATCTTCTGAATCTGAAGTTAGTTGGGGGAAAGATCAAAAGCAACATGAGAAAATATTATTTTACTGAAAGAGTAGCAGATCCTTGGAACAAACTTCCAGCAGACGTGGTAGATAAATCCACAGTAACTGAATTTAAACATGCCTGGGATAAACATATATCCATTGTAAGATAAAATACAGGAAATAGTATAAGGGCAGACTAGATGGACCAGGAGGTCTTTTTCTGCCGTCAGACCTCTATGTTTCTATCTTGGGAACGTTAAGATGGGTGGACTTCATTTCCCAGGATTCCCTAGTCAGCATGCTGATGGAGCCAGCCCAAATAACCACTAGAAGCTGACCTCTGACCTGTCCCTCACTTTTGGTCTGAAATAATCCTCGACAACTCAAAGGTGGTCCATTCCACTTCTGGGGGTAGGCAAAGTTGGCTCTTCTATGACATGTGGACTTCAATTCCCAGAATCCCTGAGCTAGCATGACTGGCTCAGGAGTTCTGGGAGTTGAAGTCCACAAGTCACAGAAGAGCCAACTTTGCCTACCCTAGCATTAGGCATTGCTGTACACAACAACCGTCCCATCGATCGAAATATAGGGAATCGAAAGTAAGTTGGTAAGTGTTGTATTGCCTCTGTACAAATCGATGGTGAGACCACACTTGGAGTCCTGTGTACAGTTCTGGTCACCGGACCTCAAGGAGGATATAATGGAACTGGAAAAGGTGCAAAAAAGGGCAACAAGAATGGTCAAGGGAATGGAGCCCCTCCCTTATGAAACCAGGTTGCAACGCCTTGGTCTCTTCAGCCTTGAAAGACGGCGTTGAAGGGGTGACTTGATCGAAGTGTGTAAAATCATGCATGGGATAGAAAAGGTGGATAGAGAAGAATTATTTTCTCTATCACACAATACTAGGACAAGGGGGGCCCTCCCTAAAGCTCATAGGTAAGAAAGTGGAGACAAATAAAGGGAAATATTTCTTCACCCAGAGGGTCCTTGGTTGATGGAATTCCCTTCCAGAAGAGGTCGTGACAGCTGTCAGCCTGGAGAGCTTCAAGGCAGGATGAGACAGATTCATGGATGCCAAGTGTATCAGTGGTTATTGAAACAGATTTATTTATTTATTTATTAGATTTGTATGCCGCCCCTCTCCGAAGACTCGGGGCGGCTAACAACAATAAAAAAGACAATGCAGCAAATCTAATATTAAAAAATAATCTAAAAACCCCAATTTAAGAGACCAATCATACAAACAAGCATACCATGTATAAATTCTATAAGCCTAGGGGGAAGGGGAAAAAAAATTTCAGTTCCCCCATGCCTGGCGACAGAGGTGGGTTTTAAGGAGCTTGCGAAAGGCAAGGAGGGTGGGGGCAACTCTGATATCTGGGGGGAGCTGGTTCCAGAGGGTCGGGGCCGTCACAGAGAAGGCTCTTCTCCTGGGTCCCGCCAAATGACATTGTTTAGTCGACGGGACCTGGAGAAGGCCAACTCTGTGGGACCTAACTGGTCGCTGGGATTTGTGCGGCAGAAGGCGGTCCCGGAGATGTCCAAGTGCCGCCTCTATGTTGGTTGAGGCAGGCAGGATTCCCTTGAGTACCATTTGTTGGGGTTCAGGGGAAAGGGAGGGTCTTGCCTTCTCTTTCTGCTCAAGATCCCCATGGACAATGGGTGGGCCACTGTGGGACACAGAATGCTGGACTCAATGGGCTTTGGCCCGATTCCACATAGAAACATAGAAGTCTGACGGCAGAAAAAGACCTCCTGGTCCATCTAGTCTGCCCTTATACTATTTTCTGTATTTTATCTTAGGATGGATATATGTTTATCCCAGGCATGTTTAAATTCAGTCTCTGTGGATTTATCTACCACGTCTGCTGAAAGTTTGTTCCAAGGATCTACTACTCTTTCAGTAAAATAATATTTTCTCATGTTGCTTTTGATCTTTCCCCCAACTAACTTCAGATTGTGTCCCCTTGTTCTTGTGTTCACTTTCCTATTAAAAACACTTCCCTCCTGGACCTTATTTAACCCTTTAATATATTTAAATGTTTCGATCATGTCCCCCCTTTTCCTTCTGTCCTCCAGACTATACAGATTGAGTCCATGAAGTCTTTCCTGATACGTTTTATGCTTAAGACCTTCCACCTTTCTTGTAGCCCGTCTTTGGACCCGTTCAATTTTGTCAATATCTTTTTGTAGGTGAGGTCTCCAGAACTGAACACAGTATTCCAAATGTGGTCTCACCAGCATTCTATATAAGGGGATCACAATCTCCCTCTTCCTGCTTGTTATACCTCTAACTATGCAGCCAAGCATCCTACTTGCTTTCCCTACCGCCTGACTGCACTGTTCACCCATTTTGAGACTGTCAGACATCACTACCCCTAAATCCTTTTCTTCTGAAGTATTTGCTAACACAGAACTGCCAATGCAATACTCAGATTGAGGATTCCTTTTCCCCAAGTGCATTATTTTACATTTGGAAACATTAAACTGCAGTTTCCATTGCTTTGACCATTTATCTAGTAAAGCTAAATCATTTACCATATTACAGACGCCTGCATGGCTCTTCTTAGGTTCTTATGTTATGTAGAAACAAGTCTTGTCTTCCCTGAGATATACTAACCACCGGAAGCCTTTCTTCCAAGCAGTAAAGTAAGATTTTTATGTGAAAGCTTTGGCATGGCTTTAGGGTTTTATAAACCAATCGAACCAATGAAAGACTTTCCCTGTGCATAAAACTAGGAAATGCCACAGATAAGATTCGGTCTGACCGGAAAGAGTGAGAATTCTCCAAACTTCAGAGACGTTGCCCGTAAGACCGACTTCCTGAAAGTTGGGCTCAAGGTCCAAAGCAGAAAGTACTGATGCACTGCTCGGCTTGAGATAAGAAAGATAAACTTTTTATTCTTCTCTAAGATTATTTTTATGCTCTTCACCACTTTTAATGTCTAAAAAAGCTTGACAGATTAACAGGTCTCTGGATTTATTTATGTATTTATTATTTATTAATCAGATTTGTATGCCGCCCCTCTCCACAGACTCGGGGCGGCTCACAGCAATAATAATACAATGTAAACAAATCTAATATTTAAGTTAATTTAAAAAAAACCAGTTTAGAAACCAATCATACATACTAGCATACCATACATAAATTTTATAAGCCTAGGGGGAGGGAAAGTGTCAATTCCCCCATGCCTGACGACAGAGGTGGGTTTTAAGGAGCTTACGAAAGGCTAGGAGGGTGGGGGCAATCCTAATCTCAGGGGGGAGCTGGTTCCAGAGGGTCGGGGCCCTCACAGAGAAGGCTCTTCCTCTGGGTCCCGCCAAACGACATTGTTTAGTCCAGTGATTTTCAACCTTTTTTGAGCCGCGGCACATTTTTTACATTTACAAAATCCTGGGGCACACCACCAACCAAATTGACACAAAATGACACCCTAAGACACTCTCCTCTCTTTTTCCATCCCTGTCTCCTCCCCACCCTTGTGTGTGTGTGTGTATACACACTCTTGAACCAATTCCAAAAACAGGTGAGGGCTGGGGGTTTTCTCTTATTCTTTGGTTGCTTTTTATCATATGCTTTAAATCAAGACTCAATTCTCTCTCTCTCTTTTGTTTCTCTCTTTTTCCTCTCATTCTCTGTCTCAATCATTTTCTCACTTCTCTTTTTTCCTCCCCCTTTGGCTCATTTCTCTCTCTCTCTCTCCCTTCCTCTCCTTTTCTCTTTCTCTCTCTCTTGCTTTCTTTCTCTCTCTCTTGCTTTCTCTCTCTTTCTCTCTTTTCTTTCTCTCTCTTGATTTCTCTCTCTCTCTCTCTCTCAGCAAAAAGTTGCGAGACTGGAACCTGAGCTTCCTTCTTCGCGGCACACCTGACCATGTCTCGCAGCACACTAGTGTGCCATGGCACACTGGTTGAAAAACACTGGTTTAGTCAACGGGACCCGGAGAAGACCCACTCTGTGGGACCTAACTGGTCGCTGGGATTCGTGCGGCAGAAGGCGGTCCCGGAGATATTCTGGTCCGGTGCCATGAAGGGCTTTATAGGTCATAACCAACACTTTGAATTGTGACCGGAAACTGATCGGCAACCAATGCAGACTGCGGAGTGTTGGTGTGACACCCCATGATTGCTCTCGCAGCTGCATTCTGCACAATCTGGAGTTTCCAAACATTTTTCAAAGGTCGCCCCATGTAGAGAGCGTTACAGTAGTCGAGCCTCGAGGTGATGAGGGCATGAGTGACTGTGAGCAGTGACTCCCGGTCCAGATAGGGCCGCAACTGGTGCACCAGGCGAACCTGGATTACTTGTTTGTCTGTTCCTCAGACTCACAACAAAATGAAATACATAATAAACATGGCAACTTTAAGACTTGTGGACTTCAACTCCTAGAATTTTCCAGCCAGCGTGTCCAACATTACCAGCATAACTGGCTGGAGAATTTTGGGAGTTGTTGTTCGGGAGACCTCACCTACAGAAAGAGATTGATAAAATTGAAGGGGTCCAAAGACAGGCTACAAAAACGGTGGAAGGTCTTAAGGATAAAACGTATCAGGAAAGACTTAATGAACTCAATCTGTAGAGTCTGGAGGACAGAAGGAAAAGGGGGGACATGATCGAAACATTTAAATATATTAAAGGGTTAAATAAGGTCCAGGAGGGAAGTGTTTTTAATAGGAAAGTGAACACAAGAACAAGGGGACACAATCTGAAGTTAGTTGGGGGAAAGATCAAAGGCAACATGAGAAAATATTATTTTACTGAAAGAGTAGTAGATGTTTGGAACAAACTTCCAGCAGACGTGGTTGGTCAATCCACAGTCACTGAATGTAAACATGCCTGGGATAAACATACAGTATATCCATCCTCAGATAAAAATACAGGAAATAGTATAAGGGCAGCCTAGATGGACCAGGTCCAGGAGGCCTTTTTTTTTTTGCCGTCAATCTTCTATGTTTCTATGTTGTGGACTTCAACTCCCAGAATTCTCCAGCCAGCATGTCCAGCATAACCAGCGTAACTGGCTGGAGAATTCTGGGAGTTGAAGTCCACTCGTCTTAAAAGTTGCCCAAGTTTGACCGACCTCTGCATAAGAGCTTTCCACCAGCGGAAGGGGAGGAGAAATAAACATGGTGAGAGCAGGCAGTAAGTGTGGAAAGGTCGAGTGCCCCCCCCACGCCCCCCACTGCCCCTTTCCAGGCCCAGGTGCCCACCCCTGCGTGCGACCCCCTCCCCCTGTTAATTTGGAAGGGGGCCTGATGATAAAGCCGTTCCTGGAAGTTGCCCTGGTGCTGAAAACTGGGGGAAGTATCTGGGGATGGAAGGAAGCCAAGCCGATCTTTTCACAGCTGGC